>NW_027361698.1:46560000-46742500 GCF_039654945.1 Dendrobates tinctorius
ATGGCTCAGAGACATTAGGTAATTAAACCACCTTCCCAAAATGTGAGGTGCCTTAGCAATGTTGGTACCAGTGAGTTTCCTGCTATCTAGTTGTAAGGTCCCTGTACCCGTGCTCTGTGATCCTGTCCGTCTCATTTACCTGACCCAGTCCGCCCAAGTCTGTCTCCGTTCCTGTCCGTTCTGCTGTACCTATACCAGAACCTGCTCTGCATGTACCTACTCCTGATCCTGACCCATCTGAACCTGCACCTGTGATCCCATACCTATGGCCATCCAGTGTTCCTGCAGCTGATTGTACGTGATCCCACATCTGTCTACCAGCTGCATACCTCCTGCTTACCAGTTCCTGGACGATCCTGCTTCCCTGTCCCCTCGTGGGTCAGCTGCCACAGCTCCGAGGTCTGTCCTGGAATAGCACCTAGCGTCCACATTGGATCAAGTCTAATCACACTATCAGAAGCTCTAGTGAAGAACCAGGTGTTTGCGTCGTTATGCCCCTCCCGGCTCACCATGGCACTGTGGTTAAACAACCACGTGCGTCAAAGTCTTCTTCTGCTTTGTGGGCCTCCATCATTTTAATTTTCAGAGTGCTTGGCAGCTGCCTAGTAGAACCCATGGCTGGTGTTCTTTGGCACAAGATTGGAGGAGGCTGGATTTTAATAAATCTGGGAAATTTGCATGACCTGGCCTCTCCTAAGGATGATAGTGAACAAGCCATAACCCTATCAGGCTAATTAAGGTCTGAAACCTTGGTCAGTTATCTGCGTACACAAATCTATTTACTTTTTGCAATTTTTAAAAGTAAAAAAACAAAAAGGATCTATTTGTTTTGCCTAAAATACAAAGGAAATGTGTTATCTTTAAAGTTAGGCCTTTTAGAGATCATTCCATCTTCAACTTGCTTAACTATTAACAATAGCAGTATAGCAGCCACTGTAAGAACACAGAAATTGATGGTCAAGAAATGAGAATTCAATGAGTAGAGAACGATATGTCAGTGATTTACACCTAATAGCTTCTTTTGCCTATACAGGAACTTAAAGGAGACCCCAAAGACCTGCAATTCTATAACCATATACTAGTGTGTAGCGTGCCAACAGGTCCGTGTAACCGTTATCATCAATGGATTGGCGTTCTATGGCACCATGCGTGATAAGTGTGACATAACAAGATGGGAATGTGGAGACTATGTGACTATCATACATTGGCAGAAGAGGAATTTTCCATGAAAATGGTGTCGTGTAATTCACAAGTGACATGCTGTATACATACCGCAGTTTTCTCAGCCTGGTCTCAGTGCTTTTAGTAAGGTTGGTTGTCTCTTCTTTCCACTTGTGGCTGGCTTTCTGCTGAGCCATAAGTAGCTTCATTAATTCCTCTATAGACTTTCGATATCCGTCCTCCATTTCCTGTAACTGCACCTTGAAGCCTTGCTCCTTTACCGAAAATTCATGTGCTAAAGTGCTTACCTGTGAGAACAAGTAATATTCACTGACAAAGACAACCCACAGAAAAGAGTTACTGTACATACACAGCAATTCCACCCACAATGGAAACTATTACTCGTGGTGGCTTATTACAAATCAAACGTTAAAGGGGTCGGCCACGCTCTCTCGTTAGTGCGGCTTTCCTCGCAGACTGACCAGTATTACTGTCCATACAATGGATGCTGGCGGAGCAGCATGTGACCAGACCTGTCCAGCGGTGTCCTCCAATTATAAAACTCCTCACACTGTAAACCTGCTTTTCTATTGAAGGAGGCTGATGGACAGATCTGGTCACTTTCTCCTCCGCCAGCAGCCATTGTATGGACCAGACCTGTTCAGTGTATGAGCAAAGCTGCATTAACAAGAGAAAGAGGCCGACCCTTTAATATAGGTCAGCAGGGGCCAAAAGCCAAGATTATTTTTACAGCTTTAAGTTGTCTTAAATTCTGACTTATTACCTGACAAGAACCCCTTGGTCCTGTAGCTGAAATCCTCTTAATATGATAGCATTATAAGATTACTCCAATAACAGAATACGCATAGTATCACTAACATAGCAATAAGATCTACCGTCTTTTAAGGATTAAAAGATGTATTTAAGTCAAGAAAAATGATCCCCTTTCATCTGGATGGGTGATGACTGCTTGATCTATGTGGACCTAACCGATGGATTTAAGTCCCCTGACCTGGCAAATGGCGGGTGACAAAGCCAGTGAGTGTGGTAATAGTATGTTTATCCTCTCTTTAAAGAGAACCTGTCACCAGGTTTGGCAGATACGAGTTACGGCCACCACCTTTCAGGGCTGATATACAGCATTATATAATGCTGTATATATATATATATATATATATATATATATATATATATATATATATATATATATATATATATATATATATATATATATATATATATATGTCCCTGATCCGACCTGCAAGAGAAGAAAAATAACTTTTATTATGCTCACTTGCGGGGAGGTCCAGTCCGAGGGGTGTTGATGTTCTTGGTCTGGTACCTCCCATCTTCTTGTGATGCCGCCCTCCTGCTTGGTTCATGTGGCTGACGCATCGCTGCGTTATCCACACAGGTTCCCCGGCATCGCCGCTCCTGTGCAGGTGTACTTCTCTGCCCTGTTGAGGGCAGAGCAAATTCCTGCAGTGCGCAGGCACTGGGCCTCTCTGCCCTCTCTGCGACACGAAGCAAGCAGGAGGGTGGCATCGTAAGAAGATGGGAGGTGCCAGACCAAGACCTGCAACACCCACCGGACCGCCCCTCAGGTGAGTTTAATAAAAGTTATTTTTCTTCTCTTGCAGGTCGGACCGGGGCTTATCTACAGCATTATAGAATGATGTAGATAAGCCCTGAAAGGCAGTGGCCGTAACTCGTATCGGCCAAGCCTAGTGACAGGTTCCCTTTAAGTTTGATTGTAGTAATCTCCCACTCCTGTTGAGTGTCAGGCTGGGGCTTCTTGGGTGCCCCAACCTCAATTAATACAGAACATATTCAGGTCCACTTTTAATGGCGTTTAATTAGTTGCTATTACCCAGGACATATACGGTAATCAAGATCTCATAGGTTATTATGTGTGACCAGATCAGCCCATAAGAAACAGACCCTTGTGGCAGTGGTTGACGCAAAAGTCAGCTTCCAGTGTGGCTGACATTTGCTGGATCATTGAAGTCCATCACTGTATCAGGACCAGTGTGCACTAGAGTGCCCGATTAGTTCCTATGGTAGGTCTATATGACCTTGTTGGTTCATGCCTTATAGGGGTCCCCAAAGTTCAGATATGTATTGTGCATTATTTGCAGGGTCCCAACAGTGAAGGGTTAATTTCTCTGTCACTAAACTTGCCTACAACATGGAGGGAAAAATAGTTTTTATTTAAGCAGTGACAACATATTGAGAGGGAACGCGTATTGTGCAAACAATAATCAGACATTGAAGAGTAACACAAAATTCATCAATTCAAAGAAGAGGAGTGAGGGCCCTGCTCACAAGAGCTTACAATCTAGGAACCTAATTGTCACCTTTCTATATTTGTCCATGACTAAAGAGAGGCTCAGCAGTGTTATCCAGTCTTTGTGTAGGTCATGCGGAGTAGCGGCATAAGGGTCTGTGCACATGTTGCATTTTTGTTACCGTGTATGCTCGAGTATAAGCCAACCCGAGTATAAGCCGACCCCCCTAATTTTGCCACAAAAAAACTGGGAAAACTTATTGACTCGGGTATAAGCCTAGGGTGGAAAATGCAGCAGCTACTGGTAAATTTAAAAAATAAAAATAGATACCAATAAAAGTAAAATTAATTGAGACATCAGTAGGTTAAATGTTTTTGAATATCCATATTGAATCAGGAGCCCCATATAATGCTCCATACAGTCCAAGATGGCCCCATAAGATGCTCCATACAAAATACGCCCCATATAATGCTGCACAAAGGTTAATAATGGCCCCATAAGATGCTCCATAGAATAATATGCCTCGTATGCTGCTCCATAAAGGTTATAGCCCCATAAGATGTTCCAAAGATTATGCCCCATAATATGCTCCATAGAATAGGCCCCATATGCTGCCCCCATAAGATGCTCCATAGATTATTCACCCATATGCTGCCCCCATAAGATGCTCAATTGATTATTCCCCCATATGATACCCCTATAAGATGCTCCATAGATTATACCCTTATATGCTGCCCCCATAAAATGCTCCATAGATTATGCCCCTATATGCTGCCCCCATAAGATGCTCCATAGATTATGCCCCTATATGCTGCCCCCATAAGATGCTCCATAGATTATGCCCCTATATGCTGCCCCCATAAGATGCTCCATAGATTATGCCCCTATATGCTGCCCCCATAAGATGCTCCATAGATTATGCCCCTATATGCTGCCCCATAGACTATGCCCCCATGTGCTGCGACTGCTGCATTTAAAAATAAAAAAAATGACACTCACCTCTCCGTCGCTGGGGCCAGGTGCCGGTATCACTGCTGGCACCTGAGATATTCACCTGTCCCCCGGTCCATCGCTGCTTGCTGTTGTCTGACACGTCATCTGTCAGTGACGTTCAGACTGCAGGGGACGCGGCGCACTAACCACGTCACCGTGCCCTCTGCTGTCTGAACGTCACTGACAGATGACGTGCCAGACAGCAGCAAGCAGCGATGGACCCCGGACAGGTGAGTATCGCTATAATTACCCGTCCTGGCACGGTCTCTGCAGCCCCCAGCTTCTCCGCGATCTCCCATCCTTCCTTCAGCGGTCACGTGGTACTGCTCATTACACTCATAAATATGCACATATTCATGAGTATAATGAGCATTACCATGTGACCGCTGAAGGAAGGAAGAGAGATTGCGGAGAAGCTGGGGGCTGCAGAGACCGTGCCAGGACGGGTAAGTATGACCTGACACCCCCGCCTCCCCCTCCGACCCCATGGTGTATATGACTCAAATATAAGCCGAGAGGGGGTCTTTCAGCCCCAAAAAATGGGCTGAAAATCTCGGCTTATATTCGAGTATATACGGTTCTTTTTTTCTTGCACAGTTTTGTCACAAAACCTGAAGGATTTTCTAGTATCAGCAGTGAGTAAGATTACTGAATTCTCATGAACACGTTGCTTTTTTTTTCATTGCAGTTTTAAATCTGCAGCATGTCAATTCTTTCGGCATTTTTGCTGCAGATTTCATCCATACTAATGAATGGGAAAAATGCGTCAAACTCATGCAGAAAAAACGTTTTTCTGTTGCAAATGCTGAACGTGTGCACATACCCTTATGGTCAGAGAAAGGAACTTGGATTAAACAGTGCCAAAGACTTATCTCCCTGTCTGTTCTGCTGGCACAGGGACCACCCGAACGCATGGTGGAGGGTCTATGATGTTTGAGCCAGCTGACAAATGTCTGGTTTCACAAACAACTCATCTTCCATCTGATAAATGATTTACATCTCAAGTCAATGTTATAGTAAATTAACCAAAAAAATACTCCGGGGGAGTTACATATACACAAATATGGGAAAAGTATATTATCTGACCGTTTATACAACAAGGACTCAAGCCCCCATAAACCAGATTTATAAAGTCAATATGTTAATCACTGCACCTCGATATTCTGATTGATTTCATTTTCTTTCTCATATCAGTTAGAGATACAGAAGTGGATCTGTTTTTACAAAATTATACAAAAAGCGGATAAGAAATACCATTCATGTTAATAAGATTACAATATATAATAATTGCTCTCGGAGCGCTCCAAGTGTCTGCATTGTTCAATTTGCCATCTATCTGTTGCGGTAATTTGCATGGATTGATTTGGCGTTTTGAGTTGTAATTTATGGAAAGTGCTCAGATTCTAATTACTGTACTGGAATATACAGAAATAAATCTTTGCGTGGTCTTCTCAGACCAGAAAAAAAACCAGTGTTTTCTTTCCTCTTTTGTTTTTAGCATAAAGAGGTGGTGTAGGGTGAGTAACTTTTGGATTCGCAGCTGTGACAAACTAAATTTATTCATTGTAAAGTATCGTCTCAAAGTTTCATCGAGAGAGAAATTCATGGAATAGAAAACAATAGCTCCCTGGCAAGACTGCTCATCAAACAACCATGGTGGATGATCATGCTCTACAACTCCGCCAGGCTCCATAGCGCTGTAGAAAGATGGCCAGCATCACATCAATGCCAGGCTGCACAGTGCCGGAGAAAGATAGCCAGCACCACATCAATGCTAGGATCAACAGCGCTGTAGAAAGATGGCCAGCACAACATCAATGCCAGGCTCCACAGCGCAGGAGAAAGATGGCCAGCACCATATCAATGCCAGGCTCCACAGCGCCAGAGGAAGATGGCCAGCAACACATCAATGTCAGGCTCTACAGCGCCGGATAAAGATGGCCAGCACCACATCAACGCCAGACTCCACAGCGCCGGAGAAAGATGGAAAGCACCACATCAATGCCAGGCTCCACAACGCAGGAGAAAGATGGCCAGCACAACATCAATGCCAGGCTCCACAGCGCAGGAGAAAGATGGCCAGCACCATATCAATGCCAGGCTCCACAGCGCCAGAGAAAGATGGCCAGCAACACATCAATGTCAGGCTCTACAGCGCCGGATAAAGATAGCCAGCACCACATCAACGCCAGACTCCACAGCGCCGGAGAAAGATGGAAAGCACCACATCAACGCCAGACTCCACAGCGCCGGAGAAAGATGGAAAGCACCACATCAATGCCAGGCTCCACAGCGCAGGAGAAAGATGGCCAGCACCACATCAATGCCAGGCTCCACAGCGCAGGGGAAAGATGGCCAGCACCACATCAATGTCAGGCTCTACAGCACCGGATAAAGATGGCCTGCGCCACATCAATGCTAGACTCCACAGCACCAAGAAAGATGGAAAGCACCACATCAATGCCAGGCTCCACAGCATCGGAGAAAGATGGCCAGCACCACATCAATGCCAGGCTCCACAGCGCAGGAGAAAGATGGCCAGCACCATATCAATGCCAGCTTCACAGCGCCAGAGAAAGATGGCCAGCAACACATCAATGTCAGGCTCTACAGCGCCGGATAAAGATGGCCAGCACCACATCAATGCCAGACTCCACAGCGCCGGAGAAAGATGGAAAGCACCACATCAATGCCAGGCTCCACAGCACCGGAGAAAGATGGCCAGCACCACATCAATGCCAGGCTCCACAGCGCAGGAGAAAGATGGCCAGCACCACATCAATGCCAGGCTCCACAGCGCAGGAGAAAGATGGCCAGCACCACATCAATGTCAGGCTCTACAGCACCGGATAAAGATGGCCTGCGCCACATCAATGCTAGACTCCACAGCACCGAGAAAGATGGAAAGCACCACATCAATGCCAGGCTCCACAGCACCGGAGAAAGATGGCCAGCACCACATCAATGCCAGGCTCCACAGCGCAGGAGAAAGATGGCCAGCACCATATCAATGCCAGCTTCACAGCGCCAGAGAAAGATGGCCAGCAACACATCAATGTCAGGCTCTACAGCGCCGGATAAAGATGGCCAGCACCACATCAATGCCAGACTCCACAGCGCCGGAGAAAGATGGAAAGCACCACATCAATGCCAGGCTCCACAGCACCGGAGAAAGATGGCCAGCACCACATCAATGCCAGGCTCCACAGCGCAGGAGAAAGATGGCCAGCACCATATCAATGCCAGCTTCACAGCGCCAGAGAAAGATGGCCAGCAACACATCAATGTCAGGCTCTACAGCGCCGGATAAAGATGGCCAGCACCACATCAATGCCAGACTCCACAGCGCCGGAGAAAGATGGAAAGCACCACATCAATGCCAGGCTCCACAGCGCAGGAGAAAGATGGCCAGCACCACATCAATGCCAGGCTCCACAGCGCAGGAGAAAGATGGCCAGCACCACATCAATGTCAGGCTCTACAGCACCGGATAAAGATGGCTTGCGCCACATCAATGCTAGACTCCACAGCACCGAGAAAGATGGAAAGCACCACATCAATGCCAGGCTCCACAGTGCAGGAGAAAGATGGCCAGCACCACATCAATGAAAGGCTCCACAGCGCCGGAGAAAGATGGCCAGCACCACATCAATGCCAGGCTCCACAGCGCAGGAGAAAGATGGCCAGCACCATATCAATGCCAGGCTCCACAGCGCCAGAGAAAGATGGCCAGCAATACATCAATGTCAGGCTCTACAGCGCCGGATAAAGATAGCCAGCACCACATCAACGCCAGACTCCACAGCGCCGGAGAAAGATGGAAAGCACCACATCAACGCCAGACTCCACAGCGCCGGAGAAAGATGGAAAGCACCACATCAATGCCAGGCTCCACAGCGCAGGAGAAAGATGGCCAGCACCACATCAATGCCAGGCTCCACAGCGCAGGAGAAAGATGGCCAGCACCACATCAATGTCAGGCTCTACAGCACCGGATAAAGATGGCCTGCGCCACATCAATGCTAGACTCCACAGCACCAAGAAAGATGGAAAGCACCACATCAATGCCAGGCTCCACAGCACCGGAGAAAGATGGCCAGCACCACATCAATGCCAGGCTCCACAGCGCAGGAGAAAGATGGCCAGCACCATATCAATGCCAGCTTCACAGCGCCAGAGAAAGATGGCCAGCAACACATCAATGTCAGGCTCTACAGCGCCGGATAAAGATGGCCAGCACCACATCAATGCCAGACTCCACAGCGCCGGAGAAAGATGGAAAGCACCACATCAATGCCAGGCTCCACAGCACCGGAGAAAGATGGCCAGCACCACATCAATGCCAGGCTCCACAGCGCAGGAGAAAGATGGCCAGCACCACATCAATGCCAGGCTCCACAGCGCAGGAGAAAGATGGCCAGCACCACATCAATGTCAGGCTCTACAGCACCGGATAAAGATGGCCTGCGCCACATCAATGCTAGACTCCACAGCACCGAGAAAGATGGAAAGCACCACATCAATGCCAGGCTCCACAGCACCGGAGAAAGATGGCCAGCACCACATCAATGCCAGGCTCCACAGCGCAGGAGAAAGATGGCCAGCACCATATCAATGCCAGCTTCACAGCGCCAGAGAAAGATGGCCAGCACCACATCAACGCCAGACTCCACAGCGCCGGAGAAAGATGGAAAGCACCACATCAATGCCAGGCTCCACAGCGCAGGAGAAAGATGGCCAGCACCACATCAATGCCAGGCTCCACAGCGCAGGAGAAAGATGGCCAGCACCATATCAATGCCAGGCTCCACAGCGCCAGAGAAAGATGGCCAGCAACACATCAATGTCAGGCTCTACAGCGCCGGATAAAGATAGCCAGCACCACATCAACGCCAGACTCCACAGCGCCGGAGAAAGATGGAAAGCACCACATCAACGCCAGACTCCACAGCGCCGGAGAAAGATGGAAAGCACCACATCAATGCCAGGCTCCACAGCGCAGGAGAAAGATGGCCAGCACCACATCAATGCCAGGCTCCACAGCGCAGGAGAAAGATGGCCAGCACCACATCAATGTCAGGCTCTACAGCACCGGATAAAGATGGCCTGCGCCACATCAATGCTAGACTCCACAGCACCAAGAAAGATGGAAAGCACCACATCAATGCCAGGCTCCACAGCACCGGAGAAAGATGGCCAGCACCACATCAATGCCAGGCTCCACAGCGCAGGAGAAAGATGGCCAGCACCATATCAATGCCAGCTTCACAGCGCCAGAGAAAGATGGCCAGCAACACATCAATGTCAGGCTCTACAGCGCCGGATAAAGATGGCCAGCACCACATCAATGCCAGACTCCACAGCGCCGGAGAAAGATGGAAAGCACCACATCAATGCCAGGCTCCACAGCACCGGAGAAAGATGGCCAGCACCACATCAATGCCAGGCTCCACAGCGCAGGAGAAAGATGGCCAGCACCACATCAATGCCAGGCTCCACAGCGCAGGAGAAAGATGGCCAGCACCACATCAATGTCAGGCTCTACAGCACCGGATAAAGATGGCCTGCGCCACATCAATGCTAGACTCCACAGCACCGAGAAAGATGGAAAGCACCACATCAATGCCAGGCTCCACAGCACCGGAGAAAGATGGCCAGCACCACATCAATGCCAGGCTCCACAGCGCAGGAGAAAGATGGCCAGCACCATATCAATGCCAGCTTCACAGCGCCAGAGAAAGATGGCCAGCACCACATCAACGCCAGACTCCACAGCGCCGGAGAAAGATGGAAAGCACCACATCAATGCCAGGCTCCACAGCGCAGGAGAAAGATGGCCAGCACCACATCAATGCCAGGCTCCACAGCGCAGGAGAAAGATGGCCAGCACCATATCAATGCCAGGCTCCACAGCGCCAGAGAAAGATGGCCAGCAACACATCAATGTCAGGCTCTACAGCGCCGGATAAAGATAGCCAGCACCACATCAACGCCAGACTCCACAGCGCCGGAGAAAGATGGAAAGCACCACATCAACGCCAGACTCCACAGCGCCGGAGAAAGATGGAAAGCACCACATCAATGCCAGGCTCCACAGCGCAGGAGAAAGATGGCCAGCACCACATCAATGCCAGGCTCCACAGCGCCAGAGAAAGATGGCCAGCAACACATCAATGTCAGGCTCTACAGCGCCGGATAAAGATGGCCAGCACCACATCAATGCCAGACTCCACAGCACCAAGAAAGATGGAAAGCACCACATCAATGCCAGGCTCCACAGCACCGGAGAAAGATGGCCAGCACCACATCAATGCCAGGCTCCACAGCGCAGGAGAAAGATGGCCAGCACCATATCAATGCCAGCTTCACAGCGCCAGAGAAAGATGGCCAGCAACACATCAATGTCAGGCTCTACAGCGCCGGATAAAGATGGCCAGCACCACATCAATGCCAGACTCCACAGCGCCGGAGAAAGATGGAAAGCACCACATCAATGCCAGGCTCCACAGCGCAGGAGAAAGATGGCCAGCACCACATCAATGCCAGGCTCCACAGCGCAGGAGAAAGATGGCCAGCACCACATCAATGTCAGGCTCTACAGCACCGGATAAAGATGGCTTGCGCCACATCAATGCTAGACTCCACAGCACCGAGAAAGATGGAAAGCACCACATCAATGCCAGGCTCCACAGTGCAGGAGAAAGATGGCCAGCACCACATCAATGAAAGGCTCCACAGCGCCGGAGAAAGATGGCCAGCACCACATCAATGCCAGGCTCCACAGCGCAGGAGAAAGATGGCCAGCACCATATCAATGCCAGGCTCCACAGTGCCGGAGAAAGATGGCCAGCACCACATCAATGTCAGGCTCTACAACACCGGATAAAGATGGCCTGCACCACATCAATGCCAGGCTCCACAGCACCGAAAAGGATGGAAAGCACCACATCAATGCCAGGCTCCTCTGTGCTGGAGAAAGATGGCTAGCACCACATCAATATCAGGCTCCACAGCACCGGATAAAGATGGCCAGCACCCCATCAATGCCAGGCTCTACAGCGCTGGAGAAAGATGGCCAGCACCACATCAATGCCAGGCTCCTCCATGCCGGAGAAAGATGGCCAGCACCACATCAATGCCAGGCTCCACAGCGCCAGAGAAAGATGGTCAGCACCGCATCAATGCCAGGCCCCCAGACTAATTTATCCTTTCCACACACTCAGAGACTTAATTTGAAATAAGCCAAGTACATTATTGAAGTATGGTAGGAAATGTAACCAGTTCAAGACCGTTTACCCCTATTACTGACATGCATATTTTCGTGTTTTTTATTAAATAGCTGTAATATTTTTTTCTTGTTCAGATATTAAAGGAAATTTCAATTCTATTTTTCATGATACTTGGCGCTTCATTTTTATGTCACAGTTATATTCTTTTTTTCTGCTGATATCGGGCAACATTGGTGTAAAAATAAAGTGAACAAGTGGCTATTTTTCCCATTTATTTATGATCACAAAGAATAACTAAAGTACATTTAAAAAGTCGTTCCCCATTCGGTTACAAATATTTTATGTATCAAATTAGATTTTTTTTTGTGGGGGTGTGGGGGAGGTCAGGGGTGGGGGAGAGAGTACATGAGGCTGGCAACAATTTCAATTAAGAGTGGTATTTTTATTTCTTTTTTACATGTTATTTTGTAATTATTTATCTTCTATTTTACAAATAGCTACCCCCATAAGGTGATATGGTGAGGTATTTAAATATAAAATATTTTTATTTTCATTTTATTTCCAATGTAACTGGGGCTGGTACATTAGTTCCAGTTACAGAGAAAGTGCAACCTGCTGTCTGCATAGCAGAGCTGCTTGGTTCTTCTTTGACCCAGCAGCTCCTGTGTCCTCCCCTATACCCAGCAACGACATGATAACAATATATGAAGGAGGAAGCACTCTCTGCGCTTCCTATTACTGCATACATAGCGCTTGTTTAGTAATAAACTGTCTCTGCCTTCTTTATGGGGACTCTGGCTTGCAATGGTAAGTAGCTGCCTTACTATGCAGTGACATTTTAGAACATCACTACATAGTAGGAGGGGGACTGACCGGAAGTTTAGAGTCAATGGGTGGTCCTGATCCAGTTAAAGGGAATCTCTCACCACATTTGACCTATTAATATGAGCATACAGTCTATAGAATGTGAAAAAAAAATCCTACCTGTATCCCTCATATCAGATACCTTGTTACTGAGAAATCCTCTTTTATCACTTTATATAAATGACATCTTCAAGGCTCCCGAGCGAATGGTGCCTGGAAGATAACTCTGCCCCCAGAGCTTATTTTACATGAAGGGGGAGTTACCAGTGTGATGGCCACTCTCTTAAGCTCCTGATCTCACCGTAGAGCTGTGTGTGATTATACCTGTCACATCTGCAGGTTTCTCTCAGCTTCAGCTTCTAACTCACAGGAAGACAGGGCTGTAATATTGTTATAACGCAGCAGAGCTCAGAGAGCTGCAGAAAATGTGTTTTCAAGTAGACAAATTTAATGTCTCCTGTTCTGTGTTAGTTACATGCCTCACACTGGTAACTCCTCCTTTTATTTATAATAATCTCGGAAGGCAGAATTATCTTCTAGGCAGCGTCTTCCCACTAGTCTGGAAGAGGCTATTTATATAAGAAAAACGTGGATTTCTCTGTAATAAGACATCAGATCGGAGATATCAAGGTATCATTTTATTCAGCTTTTTTTTATGACCTACACGCTCACGTAGATGGCTTTAGGCTGTGTGCACACGATGCAGATTAGCAGCGGTTCCGCAGTTGATTTTACCGCGCAGAAACGTTGCATATCCGCATTGTGATGTACAGTAGCTTTAAAATGAATGAAAAAAAAACCGCTGTGCAGACGCTGCGGATTTTTCCTGCGGTACAAAATCCGCAGCATGTTACTTCTTTTGTGCGGTTTTCCATCTCCTCTGTCACCAAATCCGCAGGGGGAAAGCCGCAATGGAAAACCGCATGAAAACCGCGTGAAAAATGGAAGAAAACCGCAGGAAAAATGCAGGTAATTTGACCTGCGGTTTTCTTCCATTCTGCACGGAAAAATCTGCAGGGCTCAAATCTCCGTCTGCACTCAGCCTAAGACTATTGAACCTACTGACAGATTCCCTTTAAGAATCAGAGGCAAACATGCGCAGAATCTAAAAACTCCATGCAGATGATACACTGGGTAGGATGGAAATTTAGGATCCCAGTGCTAAAATGCTAACCAATGACCCACGGTGATTCTGTATTTACATTCTGGAATCTGAAGAAAGGGCAAATATTTATTATACTTTAACTTCAGCTACGGTATTTTATTTTTGCAAAATTTATCCTAATTTGTCTTATATGCTTAGCTGATATATGAGATCAGTAAATTGGCACTAAGTATCAGTGTAATATGTTTCATTGCAGGTGGTAAAGCAGAAAAGACGAGAGCACAAGAGCCAAAAATGCGTGACTGCTAAAAAATTCAGTGCTACATATTTTGCATAATAAAACGCTAAGAGCAGTAATCTGCATATAGTACAGACATAATGGTGGGTTGGTGTGAGGGGGGGGCTCAGATTAATGCCTTCTAAGCATCCTTCTCTATGTAGAAAGGAAACTTTTTACAGTTGGGGTCACGATGGTAAATGAAACACTTAGTTTAAAGGGAATCTGTCAGCAGTTTTACGCGATTTATGCTGAGGGCAGCATGAGGTAGGAGCGGAGACACTGATTTCAGCGATATGTCACTTATTAGGCTGTGTGCTGTTGTTTCAATAAAATTAGTGTTTTATCAGCAGGATATGATTACTGCCGGACTACTATCCGTGTGCATCCTGGTCTAACCACGCCCCCAGCACTGGTTAGCAGCTTACTGTCAATATACAATGTACACAGAAATCTGCTAATCAGGGATGGGGATGGGGCTCTGCTACATCTAAAAAACCCTGATTGTATCACAAATGCTGTACCCTGTAAACTAATTGAAACATTTCTGGAATAGGGGTCTGTTTCCCTACATTATGTTGCGCTCAGATGAGACAGGAAAAACCTGGTGACAGATTCCCTTTACACCCCGTGTTTAGTGCCTTTTAGTGACCAAGAGCTGCCTATTTCAGTTCCCTATGACCTTCCTTACGCGATTTAGGATAGCATGACGTACATGTATACCAAGTGATGTGGACCCTTTGTTCACAAAATTGTGGAAGGGCCCTAATGGTCGGATCCCAAGTAATCTGACACTGATGATCTATGAGAGGAATAGGCAGTCAAGATCTAAAGCGGGGAAATTTTGAAAAAAAGAATGATAATGTATAAAATATTATTTATTTATAGAAATGTGTTTTTCCAGTAACCTCACATTAGGCTACTGCTTTTTCATAAAAACTTTAGCAGAGATCCATTGGTTCGATACTTTATATTTCTCCACAAACTCATCTGTGGCTGAGACGGAGACAGATAACTGACCTTACACTGACCATTACCTGAAACGTGACTTTCTGCTGCGCCTCTGTGGTGGACTTTTTCCACTCTTCCACATCTTTCCGTAACTGTTCATTTTCCAGGACGAGTTTTAACCTTTCCTCGCTCACAGAACTCCCCTCTTTTCTTTCTGACTCCAAAACCTCATTTAGCTTGAGAATAGTTTCACGGCACCTTGACAGCTCCTCGTCAGAACTGAAAATACAAGATATTTCTACATTAAAGATTTATCAGCTAATCACAAATAATACTCCGGAAATTCACTCAACCTTTAAGACCAAGAGTGTAAAAAAAAGAAGGAAAATCTCTACTAGTCAGATATTAAACACCTGGAAGCCACCAGCTGATCTTCTCTTTGTTTGGATATGTGTCTTGGTTGAATAACGATTCCACATTTATCAATGTACCAATGTACCGTATTTGGGTTCTATTCTGCATTTTACTCAAAAATAGTACATTATTGGTTGTGATACACATTAAAGGGGTTGTGCACCCCTTTTTAGGGTCTCCATTGTGCTGGATAAAAAAAAGGCATATTTACCTGCCGGACCGATGTGCTCCTTTGCTCTGAACTATATCCTTTGGTGATTTTGTGGCATAAACAATGTCAAGTGAGCTGATATCTGCTTTGATAGAACTCTGAAGACTGCAGAAAATCAGTAAACAAGGATCGGCAGCGGTCATGGGACAATGTGGTCACAGATGATGTGAAGGAAACAGAAATAACAATAAGCGCAATAGGGTTTCATCCCAGTAACATTGGGGAGACCAAAGACAATTGTACTCATCTGGTAAGGGTGTGTGACCGCAAACCACTATTAAGCTTATGGCTACTGCAGACCCACAAAGCGATATAAACCAAAAAAGGAATGAAAGGGTTAATTCTGAGCTGCCAGTGAGACAGATGACTGATATCCAAAAAGGCGGTTTATTTGTTAATGCGTTTCGAAGTTAAATTGTCAAACTGCTTTGTTTCTCTGTACTGCACATCGTGCTTTGTCCTGAAGAAGTTTTGAACTTCGAAACGCGTTTCGCTGGCAGCGCAGAATTAACCTTTCCATTTCTTTTTTGGTTTAAGTCACAAGCACTGAGAGCAGAGGAGAAGTGCAGATCCAGCAGGTAAGTACGCTTTTTTCCCCACTTTATGTAGCACATTGAGGTCATTCAAACAGTGGACAACGTCTAACAGTTGGAAGGAGAAATATGCGCCATTTACTCCCGCATGTCAATTTGTAGTGAAAATTAAAAAAAAAAAAAAAAAAAAAAAAGGCTGCATCCCTATTCCAAATACCTTGGAATTGCACATCTTGATCATAAATTTGTCACACCACCAATTTTAATAAATATAGGCCAATATTTTCTCCAAGTTACCTTCTGTCTTTTTTAGCTATTCATTGGTTGATGAGCGTGTCGCCTTATCTTAAAATGACAGCAATCAAAAATGCCTTTAATGGGGATTTCAGTGTTATTTTTAACCTTAACAGTGGGAATCCACCATGGAAATCTTACTACCAGAATCTGCCCCAACCGCGCCAGTGCTGCCGCTCCGATGATCTCTGCTGACGTTCAGCGATGATGCTCTGACCTCTTGTCACCTGACCTTACAGCCAATCAGTGGGCTCACGCAGTATGGTCACTCGAGGTTGCGAGATAAGTGCTACTGGTTCGGAGGCAATTGGCAGAGCAGAGGCTGAATTCTGGTGATAAATATGCCTTCTTTTTTCCCCATTATCATGGCGGTTTCCCACTGTAAAGTGTAAAAACCCTTTAAGCATAGAATCACAAAGATATAATGAAAGTAAAAAAAAATTAACATTAGAATGGAGTAGCCAGCAAGTGCATGAGGTTTTACAAAATCTCATCCACAGAAACTGA
Source organism: Dendrobates tinctorius (assembly GCF_039654945.1). NCBI lineage: Eukaryota > Metazoa > Chordata > Amphibia > Anura > Dendrobatidae > Dendrobates > Dendrobates tinctorius. The sequence continues at coordinate 46,576,828 of NW_027361698.1, forward strand.
CCTGTGGTGCCAATTTCCAATGTGGATTTCACCCTTTCTAGCTTAATTCACAAGTGATGCCCACAGGGAATCCACGGCACAATCTGCATGGCGGGACATAGATAGCTATGCTATACAATGTGATCTAAGCACAAACCTAAACGTTACAGTATAGGTCAGTCTGACAAACGAAAGGAAAAGTAGAGTTTATCCATATGAATAGGAAGGAAGAGTAGCTAAGATAAGGCAATAGTCATTTTCTAGAGCCAGAAAACTAGAGGATAACGTTTATTTTACACAAGTTTCCATATTGCCGAGAAATACGTTGATACTTTACATTTTGTATTTTCTTTCAACCTTCTTTTCGGAAGACAAAATGCAGGGTGAAGCCATTCTCCCAAATGCCACAGAGCAGCAGGCTGTGATCCATGTGTTCTACCTAGGAATAATGTGCTAATCAAAAGTGACTACGGGGAAAATCAGAATATAATATTGTCATCCTGCAGTTACTAATTCAGGACATGGAACAATAGCTTAAAGTGTGTGCGCTTTGATTTGCATCAGATCCGAACCGCGGAGCTCTTTAGGTAGTCAGAAGCCAGACAGAAAAATATGCCCTTTGGAGAATTACAATTGGAACTGTAATCACAACTTTTCAGAAAAACGTATTACATATAGATTTATGCAGCTTGAAAGCTAAAAGTGCTCATAAAAAACTAGAGTATAAAAAACGAGAAGAAAGAATCACATAAAAATGGATAGTGGCTATAAAAAAGCGAGCTGGAAGTTATGGCCTCATAATAATTTTCTTCTATGACTAAACACATTATTTTTAGTAAATAAAATATTACTGAGAAGACGCTTTACCAAAATCTCAAGGTGTGAAGTAAATGTATAGAAGATCCTATTCCGACAACTGGAGACTATAGAAATCAAAGAGCATGAGAAGCACATCATATCTGCTTCCTGAGGGAAGCTCAGTGGGGCTGGTATTTCAAGTGCTTTCCTAAAATATAACAGCGCTCGAGACACTTTTTTCAACACCAAAGTTTTATTCAAATAAGCCATGGCTACATGAAGCATCATTATACAGTCATACAGCAGTTTTGAATATATTGCTGAAGATTACTGCAAAAATTATACTTCATAAATAATAAAAAATGCCAAATGTTCTAGGTCTTAAAGAAGAACTTTTTTCTGTAATCTGCACCCCCCACTTTACTACATGTCACACTTTACATTTACTTCTTTGTGGTTCAGCCTTCTGTTTTCTTTTCTAAAGCTTCCACCTTACTTTCTAGCTCTCGTTCTGCAGTTTGTGCATCTATGCTCTGCTTTCCATACCAAACTACATCAGTAAAGCATCACACAACTAGTTAGAGCCAGTCCAATCTCTGATATGACACTGTGATTATCCTTCCCTCTATATTTTCCTAAGTAAATATATTACAATTATCCAGTTAGAGAGGCTGAATACTGCAATTATAATTGTGACAAGAGCTGTGCAGTCATCATTATAAACTGTGATAGAAGCATCCGTCGTACAGTTCATGCAATTCCATCATAATTTAGCTTCTATTGATTGAGGTGGTGACTACTTAAGATAACAAAGTCCTGTGGTTCCCAGAGGGTCACCATGTGATTCTATACAGTCATGGTCGAAACTGTTTGCACCCTTGAAATTGTTCCAGAAAATGAAGAATTTCTTTCAGAAAATTATTGCTATTATATATGTCTTGTTATAAACATTTATTTCATTTATGTGTATTGGAACAATGCAAAAAAAGAGAAAAGGCATATTGTACATAATTTCACACAAAACCCCAAAAATGGGTAGGACAAAATTGTTGGCACCTTTCATAAAAAATGTTGGTAACCAACTTGGTTTCAGTTATGTGATGCTCGTTCATACTCAACTGTGGCATGTAACAGGTGTGAGCAATATGAAAATCACACCTGAAACCACATAAAAAGTGAAAAAGTTGATTCAATGTTTGCATTGTGTGTCTGCGTGCCACACTAAGCATAGAAAACAGAAAGAGGAGAGAACTATCAAAGGACTTGAGAACCAAAATTGTTGAAAATCATCAACAATCCCAAGACTACATGTCCATCTCAAGAGGTCTTGATGTTCTTTTGTCCATGGTGAGCAACATAATTAAGAAGTTCACAACCCATGGCACTATAGCTAATCTCCCTAGATGTGGACGGCAGAGTTAAATTGATGAAAGGTTGCAACTCATGAGAGTCCAGATGGCGAATAAGCAGCTCAAGTCAGGTTCCACAGAAATTTAAGCTGTCCTGCAGGCTCAGGGTGAATTAGTGTCAGAGCAAACTATCCACTGACATCTGAATTAAATTAAACGCTATGAAAGGACCCCACTGCTGACACAGAGACATAAAAAAAGCTAGACTGCAGTTTCCCAAAATGTAAGTGAGTAAGCCAAAATCCTTCTGGAAAAGCGTCTTGTGGACAGATGAGACCAAGATAGAGCTTTTTGATAAAGCACATCATTGTAGTGTTTACCGGAAAAAGAATGAAGCTTACAAAGAAAAGAAAACAGTACCTACCAGTGTCGGCCCCACTTTTCAACTACATGCATGTCACATTATCCTCAATCACAAATTTATATAACAATGAACTGGACAGATTGTTTAACAAATAAGATTTAGCCTTTGCTTGTACATAGGGATTCAAATAAATTGTGACAAGTAATGCTCATACAAGTGGGCGGTGGCCCACTCTTGCAGAGGTCCACTGGAGGATTCTCCCGTTCCTCTGTGGGCCACTCCAAGCCTGGTACCTACAGTCAAATATGGTGGAGGTTCAAAGATGTTTTGGGGTTGTTTTGCTGCACTTGGCACTGAGTGCCTTGGGGGTGTGCAAAGCATCATGAAATCTTAAAATTACAAAAGGATTTCAGAAAGCAGGGTTTGGATCTAAATCTCATTGAACACCTCTGGAGAGATCTTAAAACTGCTGTTGGGAGAAGGCACCTTTCCAATATAAGAGGCGTGGAGCAGTTTGCAAAAGAACAGTGGTCCAAAATTCCAGTTGAGAGGTGTAAGAAGCTTGTTGATTATTATAGGAAGCAACTGAGTACAATTATTTATTCCACAGGGTGTGCAACCAAATATTATTTTTAGGATTTTGTGCGAAATGATGTCCAATTTGCCTTTTTTTTCCATACACACAAAGAAAATAAACATGTGTATAAAAAAAAGTGTAACTGCAAAAAATTTCTGGGAGAAATAATTTTCTGGAACAATTTCAAGAGTACAAACACTTTCGGCCATGACTATTCAGTGGTGTGAAAAACTGTTTGCCTCCTTCCTGATTTCCTATACTTGCATGTTTGTCACACTTAAATGTTTCAGATCACCAAACAAATTTAAATATTAGACACAGATAACACAAGTCTTTATTATTGAGGGAAAAATAAATACAAACCTATAGGGCCCTGTGTGAAAAAGTAATTGCCCCCCTAAACCTAACAACTGGTTAAGCCACCCTTAGAAGCAACAACTGCAATCAAGTGTTTGCGATAACTGGCAATGAGTCTTTTACACTCTGGAGGAATTTTGGCCCACTCATCTTTGCAGAATTGTTGTAATTCAGCCACATTGGAGGGTTTTCGGGCCTTTTTAAAGTTCTGCCACAGCATCTCAATCAGATTAAGGTGAAGACTTTGACTAGGTCACTCCAAAGTCTTAATTTTATTTTCTTAAGCCATTCAGAGGTGGACTTGGTGTGTTTTGGATCATTGTCCTACTGTATAAACCAAGTGCGATTCAGCTTGAGGCCATGAACAGATGGCCATACATTATTATTCAGGATTTAATAATAACAATCTTTATTTCAGCAGTTCATATACAACAGTCATAAATAACAGTTAAAGATAATGCAATAATTAAAGCAAAGATAATGACAACCCTGCTCTTGAGAGCTTACAATCTGCAATGCGGTGGGAGTGACAAAGTCCAAGAGTTTAGAGATGAAGGGAGATTGGAGACTGGAATGTAGTTATTTGTGCAGGATGGGTCAAGAGAGGGGTTTTTTAATAATAGAGTAATGATAGAGTCTTTGAAGGAGGAGGGAAAGATACCAGCAGATTTTAGTTACAGTTGTGGCCAAAAGTATTGACACCCCTGCAATTCTGTCAGATAATACTCAGTTTCTTCCTGAAAATGATTGCAAACACAAATTCTTTGGTATTATAATCTTCATTTAATTTGTCTTAAATGAAAGAACACAAAAGAGAATGAAGCAAAAAGCAAAACATTGATCATTTCACACAAAACTCCAAAAATGGGCCAGACAAAAGTATTGGCACCCTCAGCCTAATACTTGGTTGCACAACCTTTAGCCAAAATAACTGCGACCAACCGCTTCCGGTAACCATCAATGAGGTTCTTACAATGCTCTGCTGGAATTTTAGACCATTCTTCTTTGGCAAACTGCTCCAGGTCCCTGATATTTGAAGGGTGCCTTCTCCAAACTGCCATTTTTAGATCTCTCCACAGGTGTTCTATGGGATTCAGGTCTGGACTCATTGCTGGCCACCTTAGAAGTCTCCAGTGCTTTCTCTCAAACCATTTTCTAGTGCTTTTTGAAGTGTGTTTTGGGTCATTGTCCTGCTGGAAGACCCATGACCTCTGAGGGAGACCCAGCTTTCTCACACTGGGCCCTACATTATGCTGCAAAATTTGTTGGTAGTCTTCAGACTTCATAATGCCATGCACACGGTCAAGCAGTCCAGTGCCAGAGACAGCAAAGCAACCCCAAAACATCAGGGAACCTCCACCATGTTTGACTGTAGGGACCGTGTTCTTTTCTTTGAATGCCTCTTTTTTTCTCCTGCAAACTCTATGTTGATGCCTTTGCCCAAAAAGCTCTACTTTTGTCTCATCTGACCAGAGAACATTTTTCCAAAACGTTTTCGGCTTTTTCAGGAAAGTTTTGGCAAACTCCAGCCTGGCTTTTTTATGTCTCGGGGTAAGAAGTGGGGTCTTCCTGGGTCTCCTACCATACAGTCCCTTTTCATTCAGACGCCGACGGATAGTACGGGTTGACACTGTTGTACCCTCGGACTGCAGGGCAGTTGAACTTGTTTGGATGTTAGTCGAGGTTCTTTATCCAACATCCGCAATCTTGCGTTGAAATCTCTTGTCAATTTTTCTTTTCTGTCCACATCTAGGAGGTTAGCCACAGTGCCATGGGCTTTAAACTTCTTGATGACACTGCGCACGGTAGACACAGGAACATTCAGGTCTTTGGAGATGGACTTGTAGCCTTGAGATTGCTCATGCTTCCTCACAATTTGGTTTCTCAAGTCCTCAGACAGTTCTTTGGTCTTCTTTCTTTACTCCATGCTCAATGTGGTACACCCAAGGACACAGGACAGGGGTTGAGTCAACTTTAATCCATGTCAACTGGCTGCAAGTGTGATTTAGTTATTGCCAACACCTGTTAGGTGCCACAGGTAAGTTACAGGTGCTGTTAATTACACAAATTAGGGAAGCATCACATGATTTTTCGAACAGTGCCAATACTTTTGTTCACCTTTTTATATTTGGTGTGGAATTATATCCAATTTGGCTTTAGGACAATTCTTTTTGTGTTTTTTCATTTAAGACAAATTAAATGACGATAATAATACCAAAGAATTTGTGTTTGCAATCATTTTCAGGAAGAAACTGAGTATTATCTAACAGAATTGCAGTGGTGTTAATACTTTTGGTCACAACTGTAGGTGAGTAGTAACGACTGGAGAGAGAGACTGGAGTAGGTGAGGGAATGGGATTAGTAGGGCATGTAGTAGGACAAGAAGAGAGGAGCCTGGAGACTTCTTCTGTGATGGGGTTAAATGTGAAGAGTGAGTCAGAGGAGATGTGGGGAGGGATGGGAGTCACAGTACTTGGTGGCTGGGAGCGGATTTACTGACGGATATATTCTAATTTCTCTGTAAAGTGGGAGGCCAGATCATCAGCACAAATGCCTGTGATAGGGGCCTGTGCGTGTGGACTGAGGTGGGAGTGAAAGGTGGGTTGTTGGATAGTGAGGAGAGTAGGATGGTGAAGTATGTCTGTGTAACACCAGTACCCGTACCTCCGCGGGATCCCCGTCGGGGGCCTCTGCTCAGTCTGCTCTGCCTCTGGTCTCTCCCCTGCTCCTGCTTTCTGGCGCGTGACCAGCAGATTCCCGGGTAGGATGCTGAGGTCGCGCGCTCTCGGTCTCTTAAAGAGACAGCGTGCATTTTTCAAAATATGCTCTTAAACCAATAGGGTCCTTGTGTGAGCTATTTCTGGCCCCTTTGCCATAGAGAGGGCGCCGGAGCAACAAGTGTTTCCTGTTGCTAGTTTCCGGTTTAGTGTTCTGACGTGCCTGTGATCTGTTGTGATTTTGCAGTGTCCCGCCAGTACCCAGCTAATCCTGTTTGTCGTCTCAGACTATCAGCGGCTTGCTACTCCATGCCCGGGACGATACGAGTGCTGTCTGTGCAAGTTTCATCCTGCTCAGCCATCTGTCACTCCGTCACCCACGACGACGTCAGTACTGCCAGAGCTAGCTCCATCCTGTCCAGCCACATCCCATCTTTCAAGTTCTATGTTACCTGTTATCCCTGTCTGTGCGTCTGTTCCGCTGGGCCAGCTCCCACGTGTCCGGGGTCTAACTGGAGGTAGAACCTGTGTCCCTCAGGCATTCCATTCTGATCCTGTTTGAGGGGTCTTAAAACGGGTGTCTGGGGTTCGCATAGTCACGCCCCTTTGGAGCCCCCCTGGACCGTGGTCCCGAGGTTCAACAAAAATAGCAATAAACGAATGTGCACTTCAACATCTGTGCCTCCGCTTCCATTGTAACAGATTGATCTGGCCATGGAACCCGCTGGGTCCCAAGAACCTCCAGCTGCAGAGTTGTGTCAAGAGGTTACTCGCCTAAGAAACCAGCAGGACAAGATACGACCTATCTGCACAACTTGTCTCGACCACCGGCTTCCAGGCTCCCTGTTGTACGGCAGGTACTGGACTTCGCCTGGCGGCTCTCGCTTTGATGGCGATCCCGCTAAGTGTCGGGGGTTCATTAATCAATGCTCACTGCACTTTGAACTCCTGAGGCACATGTTTGCTTCTGAATGGGCCAAGGTGGGCTTCATTATGTCGCACCTTGCCGGGGAGGCCATCGCCTGGCTGAATCCGTTGTGGGAGAGAGGGGATCCTCTGGTTAATAACCTTCAGTCTTTCCTAGAGGTGTTTCGCAGGACCTTCGATGAGCCAGGTCAATCTTCCTCGACAGCCTCTTCGCTTCTTCGTCTATGCCAGGAGAATCTCACGGTGGCCCAGTACGCAGTTCGTTTCTGGACCCTTTCTTCTGAGTTATCCTGGAATGTTGAGGCCTTGGTGGCTACCTTCTGGGAAGATTTGTCTGAGAGAATAAAAGACGAGCTGGCGGGTCAAGATACTACTGAGACTCTGAATGACCCGGATCGTTCTTCGGTTCCAAGAATGTTCCAGGGAATCTAAGCAGGAGAAAAGACCTTATCGACTGGTTCCTAGTCTTCAGAGACTGTCTGCTTCCCTGTCCCCAACCTCTCTTCCTGAAGCTATGCAAGTGGATCAAGTGAGCTTGACTAATCAGCGACAGGTTTTGCCTGGTTTGTCTCACCCCTTGCCTCTAGGTTTACCTTGGCTTCAAAAGCATGAACCAGTCTTAAATTGTAGGACTGGAGAAGTCCTGCGCTGGGGTGATTCCTACTCTGATCAATGTATCACTCGCATCCTTCCTGTTCCTCCTCCAGTTCAGCCAACTGCCCTACCGGGTTTACCATCCTCTTACTGGGCTTTCTTTGATGTCTTCGGGAAAAAGGAAGCAGAGAGATTACCTGCACACAGGTCATATGACTGTTCCATTGATCTGCGACCTGGAACGTCTCCCCCTCGAGGCCAAATCTATCCTCTTTCCCATGCAGAGACCTAGGCTATGTCAGACTACATCCAGTAAAACTTGACTAGAGGATTTTTCCAGAAATCTTCTTCCCTGGCGGGGGCAGGATTCTTCTTCGTTAAGAAAAAAAGACAGATCTTTACAGCCTTTTATCGATTACAGGGGGGTTAAACTAGATTACGGTAAAGAATAGATATCCATTACCACTTATTTCTGAGCTGTTTGATCGTCTCTATGGGGCCAAGATCTTCTCCAAGCTAGATCTCAGAGGGGCCTAAAACTTGCTTCGTATACGTCAAGGAGATGAATGGAAAACGGCCTTCAACACTCAAGACGGACACTATGAATACATGGTAATGTCATTTGGCCTCAGTAATGCACCTGCAGTCTTCTAGGAGTTTGTAAATGATATTTTTAGAGATCTCCTCTACTCATGTGTTGTGGTTTACTTAGATGACATCTTGATTTACTCCGCAGACTTAGCCACTTATTGGAGGCATGTCCGCCAGGTCTTACAAAGGCTCAGGGAGTACAGACTGTACGCCAAGTTTGAAAAATGTGTCTTCAAGCAATCCTCCCTGCCTTTTCTCGGTTACATAGTCTCGTCCACAGGTCTAAAGATGGATCCGGAGAAGTTATCGGCTATCCTCAATTGGCTTCGCCCGTCCAAGCTTAAAGCGTTACAATGGTTCCTGGGATTTGCCAACTATTACAGTCAATTTATTCCACACTTCTCTACTCTAGTGGCACCCATCTCAACTCTAACTCGGAAAGGCGTTAATTCCAAGGATTGGACCCCAGAGGTGGAAGAGCCCTTTACTTCATTGAAGGAAGACTTCTCTTCCACGCCCGTTCTCCATCAACCGAACTCGGATAAACAATATTTTCTCGAGGTAGATGCTTCCTCCGTAGGCCCTGTAGCGGTTCTCTCTCAAAAATCGTCTACCGGTTGTATGATCTCTTGTGGTTTTTTCAAAGGTTTTTTCCACTTCTGAAAGGAACTATTCTGTTGGAGATCGGGAGTTGTTGGCAATCAAATTGGCCCTGCAGGAATGGCGACACCTTCTCGAGGGAGCAGTCCATCAGGTTGTCATATTCACCGATCATAAAAACCTTGCTTATCTCCAGTCTGCACAGAGGTTGAATCTCCGCCAGGCCAGGTGGGCCTTGTTTTTTGCTAGATTTAATTCTGTTCATTTTCGTCCAGCTGATAAGAATGTCAAGACTGATGCACTCTCCAGAGCTTTCTTGCCCCCTGCCTTAGAGGAAGAACCTCAACATATCATTGAGCCGTCCATGTTAGTGCCAGTAGCCTCTGCCAATCTTTCTCGGCTTCCTCCAGGAAAAACACTTGTGCCAAAACTCTTGTGCCCACTTTGGACAGGAATCGTGTCCTTCGGTAGGGTCACTTCCAAGTTGGGCGGTCATGCTGGTCAGAACTGCCCTTTGTGTGCCCGTAACAAAACTGCAAAACGCTTGCAGCCTGGGCCACTTCCTATTCCTTCTGCTCCCAGGCAGCACATCGCGATGGACTTTATTACGGATCCTCCCATCTCTTCTGGCTGCTCCGCTGTCTGGGTGGTGGTAGATTGATTTTCGAAGATGGCTCACTTCGTTCCACTGTCTGGTCTTCTGTATGCTCCTGAGCTTGTTGACTACTTCATACAGTAAATCTTCCATATCCATGGGTTTCCTCTCCGAATTGTGTCCGACAGGGGCGTTCAATTCACCTTGAAGTCTGGAGAGCGGTCTGTAAACTAATGAAGGTGGAAGTGGACTTTTCTTCTGCTTACCATCCTCAATCCAATGGGCAAGTGGAGAGGACCAATCAAATTTTGTCCGGTTTCTTGCATCACTTCGCCAATGTGCATCATGACAACTGGGTTAATTTAATGCCCTAGGCAGACTTTTTGTACAATAATCAAGTAAGTGAATTCTCTGAGAGGTCTCCCTTCCAGACTGTATTTGGACTTCAACCTGGAATCCCTCTTCACATCTTGCGGCCTTCAGGCATCCCTGCAGCTGACACCTTTGCAGAGGAATTCTCTAAAGTGTGGAGTGATACCAAGTCCGCCTTGGAAAAAGCTTCACTACATATGAAGAGACATGCGAACATAAGACGCCTGGATGCTCCAATCTTTCGGCCCAGAAATAAGGTGTGGCTCTCCTCCAAGTACATCCATCTGAAGATGCCCTCCTACAAATTGGGTCAACGCTTCATTGGGCCCTTTGAAGTCATGAAACGAATTAACGCAGTCTCGTATAAATTGAAATTGCCTGCTTCTTTATGTGTGCCTAAAGGCCCCGTTACACGTATCAATGTCCCAGCGATCCCACCAACGATCCGACGTGGATGGGAACGCTGGGACATAGTTAGCTGATCACTGGTGAGCTGTCACATAGACAGACCCACCAGCGATCAGGACCAGCGAGCAAGCTGGTTTCCAATGTAAACAGCGGGTATCTAAGAGCCGCGCGGCTCTTAGTTACCCGCTGTTTACCTTGGAAACCAGCGTGCACGCTGGTTACATTGGAAACCCGCTCCCAGCATCACTGATCGTTGGTCTCTCGCTGCCACACACAGCGATGCGTGCTGGCCAGCGGGAGACCAACGATCAAAAAAATGGCCCAGGACGTTCAAGCGCGATCAGCGATACCCGGCAGGGGGCCAGTTGCTGATACATGTCACACACAGCGATATCGCTGGCGAGATCACTGTGGCGTCACAAAATCAGCCTTAACTCTTTCCATGTTTTCCTTCTCAAACCAATAGTCTTGAGCTCCTTCTTTAAGAACCCAGGTACCACTCCTCAACCCGTCAGTGAGGAGGACGTCTTTGAGAGAATATTTTGGCCACAAAAAGATTAAACGGTAAGACCTGCTTCTTGGTGGACTGGAAGGGCTTCGGTCCTGAGGAGAGGTCAAGGGAGCCTAAAGAGAACATCCAGGTCCCCCTCTACTACTGGAGAAATTTTACGCAGGCTTGAAAAAGAGGGTGGGTAAAGAGGGGGATACTGTAACACTCGTGCCCGTACACTCGTCCCCGTCGGGCCTCCGCTCTCAGCCTGCTCCCTGCTGCTCTGCCTCTAGTCTCTCCCCTGCTCCTGCTTCCTGGCGTTTGGCCAGCAGATCCCCGGGTAGGATGCGGAGGTCATGCGCGCATTTTTCAAAATATGCTCTTTACCAATGGTGTCCTTGTGTGTGCTATTTCTGGCCCCTCTGACATAGAGAGGGCGCCGGAGCAACAAGTGTTTCCTGTTGAGAGTTTCCGGTTTAATATTCTGACGTGCCTATGATCTGTTGTGCTTTTCCAGTGTCCCGCCAGTACCCAGCTAATACTGTTTGTCTTCTTTGACTATCAGTGGCTTGCTACTCCATCCCTGGGACGATACCAGTTCTGTCTGAGCAAGTTCCATCCTGCTCAGCCGTCTGTCACTCCGTTACCCACGACGACGTCAGTACTGCCAGAGCTAGCTCCATCCTGTCCAGCCACTTCCCATCTGTCAAGTTCTACGCTACCTATAATCCCTGTCTGTGCAACTGTTCCGCTGGGCCAGCTCCCACATGTCCGGGGTCTATCTGGAGGTAGCACCTGTGTCCTTCGGACATTCCATTCTGATCATGTTTGAGTGGCCTTACTACAGGTGTCTGGGGTTCGCATAGTCACGCCCCCTTCGGAGCCCCCCGGACCATGGTCCCACAAAAATAGCAATAAACGAATGTGCACTTCAACATCTGTGCCTCCGCTTCCATTCGTTTCAGTCTGTTTAGCAACGTGAAGGGTAGTTATATGTTCTTAACATAAATTTGTAGTTGATAAAATTGGTATCATTTTCCTTTTCTGAAATGCTGTGTTACTACTACACCAGATGTAATGGGACATATACCTTCCAAAAGTTCAACTTTTGTCTCGTCAGTCCACAGAGTATTCTCCCAAAAGTCTTGGATTTCTGGCAAAACTGAGTTGAGCCTTTATGTTCTTATTGCTCAGCAGTGATTTTCATCTTGGATCTATGCCATGCAGGCCATCTTTGCCCAGTCTCTTTCTCATGGTGGAGTAATGAACACTGACCTTACCTGAGGCAAGTGTGGGGTGTTTTGTGACATCTTGAGTGAGTCATCGCTGCACTCGAGGTAATTATGGTCAGCCGGCCACTCCTGGGAAGGTTCCCCACTGTTCCTTGTATACACCATTTGTATATAATGGCTCCACTGTGGTTCGCTGGAGTCCCACAGCTTTAGAAATAGATAGATCTCAACTACTTTGTTTCTCATTTGTTCCAGAATGTCTTTGGATCGCGACATGATGTCTAGCTTTTTAGGACTTTTTAGTCTACTTCACTTTGTCAGGCAGGTCCTATTTGTGATTTCTTGATTGAGAACAGGTGTGGCAGCTTCCCAAAGATGTGATATACCAAAGTTAATTTATGTTTTAAGGGGAGGGAGGGACAATAGCTTTTTCACACAGGGCCCTGTAGGTTTGGATTTCTTTTTCACTTAATAATAAAGACCTTCATTTAAAAATAGCATTTTGTGCTTACTTGTGTTATCTGTATGCAAAAGAAATCAAGAAGGAGGCAAACACTTTTTCAAACCATTGTATAGAATAATGTCTGTGTATAGGATGTTTGGAACAACCTCTCTTCCAAATTCCTTCAAAAACTTTGTATAAGTATGCCTAAAAGAATCAATGCTTTAATCCAGCTTTGATGCAAAAAAAAGTGGTCACTTCAAATATTGATTTGATTAAGACTTATCATGCATAGACTGGATATACTTTGTTTTAGAAACCCATTCTTAGCACTGTGTCTGTGGCCATTCATTTGCAATCTCAGGGTTTGAGTAATATGACCCACATACTGCAGACCACAGACACAAGTTACCATATAAATCACATAATCGGAATTGCATGTTAGTTTTTGTGAGATATTACATTTTTCTCCGATTCTGTTAGAATTAATTTATTTTGCTTCATGGTTGATAATCCTGCAACAGCAGCATTTTTTTTTACATTGCATCTTGCGGCTCTCTACTAGTATGAGTTGATGAATCAGCTTTAGTAATGGTCTTTTGCTTTACCCTTTTCTTCAATTTATTGGGGTTATCATATTCTTCAAAGCAATCTGTGGTTCTTTTGGTAATGTCATTATAAAGAAGCAATCCTTTCTTAATAAATACCAATGTTTCTTTAAGGTCTTCCAGATATATTGATTACCCCGATTATATGTCGCATTAAAATTGTACCTCCAAAATTTTTTTCTTTACTTTTTATCTTTGTTTTGTTTTTGAGGCAATCTAATTGTTATAAATGTAAGGTCTTTTGGAAAGCTGATTCAACAGTTTCCTTAGGATATATTTTTTCAATGAACCTTTATTCTAGAATTTTAGATAATAAATATATACGGTAATCAGCAGTCAGAGTACAATCTTCTAATATGATGGAATTGGCTTGATGGAACGTTTCCCCCCCATTTTTGGGAAGTGAGCACTACCAAAATCTAAATATCCGTTTCCCTCAACTGTTTGAAGTGTGTTTTACTCATGATTGCTTTATTCATATTGAACAAGTCTAAATCTAAAAACACAAACTTGTCACTTGCGGAATGTGTCGTGAACGTGAGACACATACGAAGAATGGGTTAAATACGTACTGAATTACTCCTCCTTATCACTTCCCTTCCTCTCTCTGAGGGAGGAGAATATAAGAAAGATTACATTTATTTTTATTATACACCTGCAGAAGCCTGTAACCAGACAAAAGGAATATTTATACTTTTAAATGGTTTTCTTGGTACAAATAAATCTCTTCTGAAGCACTTTGAAGATCTTCACCATGATTTAACTCAGTGGCAAAGACAACGCCAATTCCTTGTTTCCTCCTTGGTCTCACTTTATTTACTATGTCCCGGAAGTATTCCGCTGTGTTCCGGGACATAGTTCACCTAATGCTTTTCGGCTTTGCCTGCAGTTGGTCAAAGCATGATGCGCATGCACGGGAGGCAATTTGAATGCGCAAGTGCGGGACCTGTACGCGGGGACAACGCTATTCACAGAACGGAATGCGTACAGCATGCCGATTTGGGGTGGAGAGAGAGACTAGAACCAATGTCCATCGGACCGGACCAAGGCTATTACCATACTGCGTGAGGGGCAATATAAAAGGTTTTTAGGGGGGATTCATCGGGAGTCAGGGGGTTTCACAAGTAGTTGGGCACTGTATATCTCACACTCTATTAGATGATATTTTTAGTTAATAGGCCAAAAAACTGGTGACATATTCCCTTTAAAGGGAACCTGTCACAAGGTTTTCCATTTATAAACTAAATGCATCACATTTAAGCTTTCTTACCAGAAAATCCAGCAACGAGTGTATAAGACCCCAGCTCCCCATGAAAATCATCGTTATCCAGTACGATGGGTGTTGCTGGTCAGTGCTAAGGCTGGTTTCACACTTGCGTTTTTTTGCGCTGTATTTTAGCGCTAAAAAACGCATGCGTTTTTTCCCCCTATATTTTGCATGGGATGCGCTTATGTGCGCATACACATGCGTTTGTATGCGTTTTTACGCGCATGCGTTTTTTTATGGTGTGCGCTCGGGCGCACAAAATGCATCCTGTTGCATTTTTTGGGCGTCCGACTTGCCTAAAAAAAACCGCATGCACGCGCAATGCGTTTTTTTTACAGCAAGACACCCATTATAAGTCTATGGGTGCGCATATGTGCGCATTGGCATGCGTTTTTTTGCGCATGCGTTTTTTTGTTGACCATTAGTTAGACAATGGAATTTAGGGGTTTGGGTTAGAGTTAGGGTTAGTTAAGGGGGTTTAGGGTTAGGGTTAGTATGGTTTGGTTAAGGGTTAGGGTTAGTTAGGGTTTGGGTTAGTAGGGTTTGGTTAAGGGTTAGGGTTAGTATGGTTTGGTTAAGGGTTAGGGTCAGGGTATGGTTTGGTTAAGGGTTAGGGTTAGTAAAGTCATGGTTTGGGTTAGTGTGAGGGGCCAACTAATGTTGAAAAAACGCAAACGCGGTAAAAACGCACTAAAAACGCATACAAACGCATAAAACGTTGCGTTTTTTTCATGCATGCTCATAAAAATGCTTGAAAAAAACGCAGCATTTGTATGCGGTTTTTCCATGCGTTTTTTTGCGGGAAAACACGCTGCAAAACAAAGCAAGTGTGAAAGTAGCCTAAGCGCCTCCTTGTCACCTGTAGTTGTGGGATTACCTGCTTTGATGGACGTATGTGAATTCTTTTATGTCATCCATCCAGTGATGCAAATCTTGAGCTAGTGCAGTTGAAGAATATACCTGCAAAGGCGCATTTCACTCTGCCCTGCTGAGGGCAAAACAAAGTCCTATAATACACATGCTCCGGGTCATCGAGCGGAGCGAAGCGTGCAGGACTGTGTTCAGCATGGAAGTGTGTTCTGTGATCAACCATACTTCTCTATCTGTCTCATGGACAAGTCATGTTTTTTCTAAATGCCAGGAGAGCATTACCTGTCCGACTGCATTGTGCCAACTTTAAAGTTTGTTGGAGGCGGCATAATGCTATGGGGATGTTTTGCTACATGGAGAAAATTAAGTTATAGTCTCCCTGCAGGCCTTCACTCCCAGTCAAATGGGCAGTGCCAGGGATTGTAAGCAGTCAGAGCTCGGCAGGCAAGCACGGTAATCATATCCCCTGCTGAGCAGGATGTCACTGTCACTGACTGTTCACAGCCTCAGGCCCTGCCCACTTGACTGGATACGAGCAGCTGCAGGTAGAACACCTAATTTTCTCCCTACAGCAAACTGAATAAGTTTAGAACAGTATAAACCTGCAGGTTAGTGCCACGGCTGCAAATTAATTTTAGAAAATGCAGTAGTTTTCTATTGCAGGCTTACTTATACAGACTGATTCCTTGTCTTATTTGCTGCTAACGATATACATTGATGTAGTTTGCCCAAGACTCATCAGTCTTCTCCTGCTCTGGTCGGCCATGTGTAGAAGATTTTCTGTAGGAGTTGTGGGTTGTGTAATGGGTTATGTGCAGGAAAACTGGGGAGGGTACATAACACTGCGCAAAGGGAAAATTGGAAAGTTCATAAGAGGGAGACAGACAATGTATCTCTACACAGCGATCTGTCTGCATTATGGCCGAGAAAGCAGAGTGAGCACTTTCTTCTGTGGCTGTGACTGCTTATTTGTACTGTCCATGTCCCAGGCTTTGTTCTATAAAGCTGTCGGGGTATGCAGTACAAGCTGGCCGTCGCCGACAGTGAACAACGCTGTCTGTCTCCTTCATATGAATGCTCCAATTCACCTTCTGCGCAGTATTATGAGTGCTACTCAATATGGGTTATACGTGCTCCGCATCGCCGCGCACACAACCCATTAACTACAGAAAACATCAACACATGTTCGACCATTGAAGCAGGGGCCCGATACTGGACAAATGTATCATTAGCAGTAAATAAGACGACAAGCGATCAAGATGTAGAAACCCGCAATAGAAAAGTGACTCAATTATGAAAATTAGTTGTATTTGAAAAGTTTATTGATCTTCTAAATCTTTTACACAGAATGGATTTATTATCATGGTAAAACCTCTTCAATGCTTCAGAATACCAAGATATTTTGGACAATAGTATGCTTTGATGAAGGCCCATTTCTGTTCCGCAGGACTGTTCCATAGTGCACAAAGCAAGATGCATGGTTGAATGTGTTTGGTGTGGAAGAACTTGACCGGCTGTACAGAGCCCAAACCTCAACTCCATGAACACTTTTGCTATGAACTAGATTGAAAAATACATGTCAAATTCTCTGATCTTACATCAGTGTTTGACTTCACAGATGCTATTCTGGATGAATTGGCAAAAGTTCCCACAGATAAACTCCAAAATCGTGTAAAAAGCCTTCTCAGAAGGAGGTGGGACACCAATTAGTGGTACAATTGCCATACACCGAAGCGTGCAGGAGCATCGATCCACATCTGATCTCATGTCGACCAACAGATCAGAAATATAAATATGCTAAGAGTTTGCCAACACTTTTCTTTCCTGAAAAGTTTTCTTGTTAGATGTGAAAATGTAACTCGTGATTCTAATGGTGGCAGTCACCAAGGACATTGTGAGGAAATGATAAAGAGAATGGCACATATACAGAATGGTGGTTAGCACACTCTTTCTGTGTAGTAAGATTACAGGCCTATTTTTAGAGGCCATAACAAGCATAGACTGAAATAAATCACAGACGCTCAGATGAGGTCTCATAGTAACCTCATGATAAGAATGAAAAAGCATCCTGGAACTGCAATTTTACCAAATTTACAGTTTGCATTTTAAAGACATTTATTTCATGCTGAAAACGCAGTAGAATAAATGGGCAACAATGTGTGGCCTTATCTCATAATGATGTACAATTCCCCAGAGCCTGCTAATCAACATAGTCATCTTGGAAACCTTCAACAGCACTTGACTTTCCCCAGATATAATTGATGATTAAAAGGGTTTGCTCACTTTAGCTCCAGTTGTTTCATTTTCTTCTGCGCTGCACTCAGACTTATCTTGAGGTCATCTTTTGTGCGTTCTGCAATCAGGCAGCGCTGCTGTAGTTCCTCCAGCTTCCTATAATCTTTCTCATTTCCCCGGCCTTCTCGATACACCTGCAACAAGAGATTGGATCAGGCTGGCAATAGATTACTATGAAGGATTGAAATGTAGTCACTGGATAAGGGCCAAGTCAGAAAATCAAAAGCTGAAAGAAACAACTTCATACGTAGGATACCAAAGAGGAAATGTGTGCTTACTTGTGTCGTACGGTCAGAGAGATTCTATAGGGCCTAAATACCATCTAAAACACAAACCTATAGAAGTGAACATTACTACTATGAATAAAGGCAATGAGCCTAATCCACTAAACAGGAGATTTATCATGAAGGGAGTCAGTTGTGCGAATGTCTGCGTTGTGCTCGCTTCCACCAAATATATTGAACAATGTGTTGAACAAAGTTTTGCAAACTTTCATTAAAAACACTTGTCTAAAGACGTCTTCTCAGTTTGTGAGCCACCTCCCCACTGGAGTGAGAACTGCAACTTTCTAAAAGTAGCAATTTAGAAATCTATGCACCTTGAAAACCATGCCAATTTCCCACCCACGTATCAAAAGTAGCTTCAAATCCCAAAACGAGGTGCAACAAAACTTGTGTCATATTAATGCTAAAAAAATGACACAAAATCCTTATATACATCACTAACAAGAGAAGAACGTCGCTGGATACTGGAGAGAGCGGCAGCAGATGAGTATATTAACTCACTCACACTACATTACATGCATATATACACATACTTAATAAAAAAAAAATAGAGAGGGGAGTGTTTCTTTAAAACCCCTTAACGACATGCGCTGTACATGTACAGTGCATGTCGTGTCCCTCCCTTTGATGTGGGCTCTGGCGCTGAGCCTACATCTTTTCCGGCACATGTCAGCTGTTTTGAACAGCTGACATGTGCCCCTAACAGCCGTGGGTGGAAACTAGCACGGCTGTTAACCATTTAAATGCCGCTGTCAACCTCTGACAGTGGCACTCAATGTGACTGCGCCGGAAGCGCGTCATTAATCCCACCCATCGGAGCCGTGTCGGTTGCCGATGAGTTGGCATGACAACCCGGGGTCTTCAGGCGACCCCTGTGGTTGTCAGTGCCAGACTACCTTGAGCACCGACCAAATAAGTGAGCATTTCTGCTACACACAGGCGATCTGATCATGTGTGCAGCAGAGATCACACAACTGCAACTTCTAGTCTCACACTGAGACTATTGAAGCATGCAAAAAGTAAAAAAAAAGTTTTAAAAAATATTTTAAAAAATTTAAAAATAAAAAAGTTCAAATCATCCCCCATTCAAAATAAAATAATAATAATAATGAAAAAAGATAAATAGAAAATGCACATTTCTGTCATCGCCGCGTTCAGATTCGCCCGATCTATCTAGCTATAAAAAGAATTAATCTGATAGGTAAACGGCATAGCGAAAAAAAAGATAAAACATCAGAATTGTAGACGGTGAGCCCTCGCGGGCAGGGTCCTCTCATCCTGTACCAGTCGCGACTTGTATTGTTTAAGATTACTGTACTTGTATGTATTATGTATACCCCTCCTCACATGTAAAGCGCCATGGAATAAATGGCACTATAACAATAAATAATAATTACGTTTTTTTGGTCACCGCAACATCGTATAGCATTAAAATGCAATAACAGGCGATCAAAAGATCATATCCACACCAAAATTATATCATTAAAAATGTCAGCTTGGCACGCAAAAAATAAGCCCTCACCCAGTCCCAGATTATGAAAAATGGGGACAGTACTGGTCTGGGAAAATGACGCAAATTTTTTTTTTTTTTTAAATAAACTTTGGATTTTTTTTTCACCATTTAAATAAAAAACAACCTATACATGTTTGGTATCTACAAACTCGTAATGACCTGAAGAATCATAATGGCAGGTCGGTTTTAGCATTTGGTGAACATGGTTAAGAAAAATGCAAAAAACAGTTGTGGAATTGCAATTGATTAGTAAAAGCAATGGTGTCGTTCAAAACTGGTTCCGCAAAAACAAACCCTCACATGACCATATTGACAAAAATAAAAAAAAAAGTTATGGCTCTGGGAAGAAGGGGAGCAAAAAACAAACGCAAAAACGAAAAAGGGCTGCGGCTTGAAGGGGTTAAAGGGAATCTGTCACCAGTTTGTTGCTATCTCATCTGAAAGCATGATGAGGGAAAAAAAGTCAGTGATTCCGAAGATATATCACTTAGTTTACTGGATTCAGCAGTTGTGACACAATCACGGTTCTTAGACGTAGAATGCAGCAGAGCTGAGAAAGCTGCCCTCGCCCCCACCAAGCTCTCTATGTACATTGTCTATTGATAGTGAGCTCTTTAGGGGCATGGTTGGTCTAGCAGTCACACGAGACCTAGTCTCAGCAATGACAATCACCTAGTGATAAAAACTTTATTGTAAGTAAACAGAATAATATATAGCTAGAGAAGCAACAGCAATCTCCTACCACAATACTACCACATCCTAAAAAATTGACAAATATAGCAAAATTGGTAGTTTTAAAACTTAACTTTTAATCCTAAGTTTTTCTTAAAAAATGGCTTTCACCATTATCCAGTCGTCCTTTATCCAATTCATAGAGTCGGGGTCCATATATTGTCCCTACCAGTCCCTATCATGGACTGATCCTGACCCCTAGACTCCTGCCCTTACAAGGACAGTCCACAGCTAGCCCTGCCACTAGCCAGCCCTGGACTGAGGGAGGCACGCAGGGTCAGTCCAGGGCTGGCTAGTGGCAGGGCTAGCTGTGGACTGTCCTTGTAAGGGCAGGAGTCTTGGGGGGTCAGGATCAGTCCATGATAGGGACTGGTAGGGACAATATATGGACCCCGACTCTATGAACTGGATAAAGGACGACTGGCACTACCAGAAATGGGTGAGATTGTTCCTTTAACTTTTTTTGAACTGATTATTTGGACCGTTTTTCTTGAGCTCCACATGATATGTATTTAAAATCGGTGGGGCTGAATCTGTCCAATTTTTTATATCATTGAAATAGATTGTTTTCCTATACAGGGAGTTGATGGGTTTGTAAAAAATATCCTTGACAGGGATGGCATTATTTCATTTTTTGTGCATTGGTGTATTGGTTCACTTTGGATAATGGTGAAAGCCATTTTATAAGAAAAAACTTAGGATTAAAAGTTAAGTTTTAAAACTACCAATTTTGCTATATTTGTGTAAGTAAACAACAGCAAACAGCCAGATTAGTAACACATAGCTGAAATCTGTGTTTTAACCCCTACCTCACGCTGTCCTCAGATTACATAGCAAAATCCTTACAACATTCTTTACATTGGCAATCCAATGCACTTAGACAGCTTTAACACCCGCTCTCCCCCTGGTTATATACCCATCTAGCACCACATTCTTATGCTTGACTAACGACTCTATCAACAGTTTACCGCAACAAAAAGGGGCTAGAAGACCGCAGTGTCTGATTTCACATACTCCTGCACTGATGAGAAGCACTTCTTCATATTAAACAATGCAGGATTCTGTTAGCAGTGCAGGGGTTAATCTTTTCAGCTTAGAGTTTCTGAAGCCTTCCTGCTTGGATGATCTCAGCTGCTCATTATTGGCCACTCCCATCTCCTATATATACTCGCCTCTGGCAATCTGGATTTCCAGTGTTATTCTTATACTGCCTGGTGTGGAGTGGAGGTATCAGTTGTTGATAGAGGCGCTTGGCATGTTGATCAGTGACTGTTGCTTGGTGTTTCTGTTGTGTGCAAATCCTCATCCTCTCCTATTTGGGGTTTCCTTCGTTCTCTTCCCAGTGCTCCTTTGTGTTGTCGGTGAGCGTATGTTTGGTATTTTCATTTATCCCTGTACATCCTCCCTTGTTAGTCTTGTTTCTGTATATATAGATATATACAGATATAGGGCTGATTCATGAGTTCAGCAAGCAAGGTACATGGCCCCGGTGTCTTCACCATCAGAAGTAATCCAGGGAACAAAGATAGCTAGAGCACTTCTAGCATTAGGGATAGAGAAGGAGCCCCAGGTATTCCGACAACAAATTAACGACAAACACCTTGCAGGCTCTTTAACGTAATTTCAAGGTGAATAAAACCTCAATGGCACATCCAGAGAAACAACGATGCCTGTGTCCACAGTTGGAAAAGCACTACATAGGTGCGATTAGAAGAATGTATGGTGAATGCATAAGATTTCTTTTACAGCCACATGACATTCATACCCAGTGGGGTGTGAGCCAATCTGAAGAAGGTGGAGCTTAATGTAGAATATAGCTGGA
Source organism: Dendrobates tinctorius (assembly GCF_039654945.1). NCBI lineage: Eukaryota > Metazoa > Chordata > Amphibia > Anura > Dendrobatidae > Dendrobates > Dendrobates tinctorius. Next base: position 46,598,611 of record NW_027361698.1, read on the forward strand.
AGGCTGTAGCTCTAGAAGTGCATCATCACGCCCAATGCACTTCCCATCTCATTTGTAGATGTATTAAAAAGGCAATTTTTTGTCAATGGACTGCAAACATAAAAGTATGGCTTGACTCATCTACTTAATAGCTTTAAGCCCTTGCTAACAGTTTGGGGTGATAAAAACATGAGTATGAACATACTTCTTTAAGTGTGGGACAATGGCAAAGTCCGAAACAAGGAACACCTGCAAACCTTTTTTGTGTGTGGAACAAATGACACTAAGTAATAGCCATAACATGTATGAATGGCTTAAAACCCCTGATTAACATTAATGAATTATTCTATAACACTCACCGTATATACTCTTGTATAATCCGAAATTTTCAGCCCCTTTTTTTTGTGCTGAAAACGCCCTCCTTGGCTTATACACAAGTCATTGTTCAGAAAGCTGGCGGGGGAGGGGGAGCAGTGACAGCTGCAAGCTAACAGAAGACGGAGACATCTCCGTCCCGGCAGCTATTCCTGTGCTCAGAGGTCACGTGGTTCCGCTCATTAATGTAATGAATATGCACTGCTCTCTAATCCCATAGGCGTGGAGCGCATATTCATTACCTTAATGAGCGGTATCACGTGACTGCTGAGCACAGGAAAAGCTGCCGGTGCCGGGACAATGGAGATGCAGCGACGGCGCAAGGAGCGTGAGTAGAATGGGGGGGTTTGTGAACCATGCGGGAACGGGGGAGCCGAGCCATGCGGGACCGAGGGAGCCGAGCCATGTGGGACCAGGGGAGCCATGCATACAACAGGGGGAGCCACACATAGCAGGACATGACGGGGAAGCCACACATAGCAGGACAGGACGGAGGAGCCACACATACCAGGACAAAACGGGGGAGTCACATACTGGGACAGGAAAGGGGAGCCATGCATAGCAGGACAGGGATAAGGGGGCAATGCATACCTGGCTTATACTAGAGTCAATAAGTTTACCCTGTTTTCTGTGGCAAAATTAGGTGCCTCGCTTTATACTTGGGTCAGTTTATACGCGAGTATATATGGTATATTCCCCAGTCTCTCACCATTCTTGCAAAGTTCAGTGATCAAAATTTAGCACTTTAAAAAGTTTAAAACATGTAGAGAAATAAAGACACTTCTAGAATAAAATCTTTTCTTTTTACCTTCTCCAGTTCTTCCTCTGCTGCTCGTTTGTCCCTTATGGCACGTTCAATTAGGCTCTGCTTCTCAGCACATTCCTGCGCAGAAAGAAAACAAGCGTCATCCCAACAAATAGTATAACATACAGCAGAAAGAATGCACTTTTATTTGTTCTACACACCGGCCCAACTGAATTGTAAAATTATCATATTATTTAATATTTATCATAAAAGCCTATATTGCTCATATACACAGTATTAACAGAAAACATAAGAGGCTAACATGGAATTTAGGAAACAATTATAGTTTTAGTAGGCAAAGAATGCATATAAATTCTTGTGGCATAAAAGAAGTGATAACTATTGCGTATACGATGGGGTGCGGAGCTAGGGGGGATCATTCAAGTAAGGATCTTTGCGTTTTGGGGTGACTGGTGTGTGTGTAAAAAAAAAAAAAAAGCTGATTTGATGGATGACACTATTTTTTTTATTTAGTTGCTCTAGCTCACCTGCTTTTTATACCAAGCTATACTTTAACTTTCCTGAGTTAAAGATTCAGTGGGGGCCCTCACCCTACAGAACTCAAACTGAATCTGTCATGTGAAAAAAATGCTATTGACCTGCAGATATTGGGGTTAATCTGCAATTAATAGCATTCTAATCCTCAGCCCTGAAAGCCCAGCTGGCAGGAGGAAATGAACTTTATTTCTTCAGGGAGTCTCTGGCTTCCAGTCATGGAGATGTAACTGGCGAGACTTGACAGCTGACTCAACACTGATGCTGTGCCAAGCCGGCTGTCAGTCAGTGCCGGGGTGCGGTTACAGCTGCGGCTCACTGTGTATGGATCAGAGACTGAAACTGCTTTGGCTGCGCCTCAATGACTGAAAGCCCGAGGCTGCTGGAATGAATAAAGTTCATTTCTTCCCAACAGCAGGGCTTTCAGTGCTGTGACAGCAATGCTTTACAATGCCATTAACGCTATATCTGTAGGTTAATAGTGTTTTTCACATGACAGGTTCCCTTTCGTTTTAAGCTATGCATAAATCTATAATATAAGACACTTTGTAATAAAATGTATAAGAGAAATCAGCTTTTTTTCTTCCACTCATGAGCCACTTTTCTCCTTCCCTCTGCCTCCTGAACTCACCATCCACTCTGAAATACACACACATTCATCTTGTTCAAAGAAAGCTGCCAGTTCACTGATGTGTTAGATTACACAGTGTATTAAACGCTATGGAGAGAGCAGGCAGGTACAAACAGATCATGCTGCAGCTTTCTCCATATGTATATCGCGCCAGAGCTCAATGTACAGACACAAAGCTCAGTACTGCAGCATAGTAACCTGCATGCTGCCACCACTTTGGTCAGCGTGCTACAGAGAAACAAGAGCGGAAATTCATCTCTCAGTGTGCTGTGTATGGGAGACATCATACCAGTAGATCCCAATCCACTAGGTCACAGACAACTGAAAACAAAAGAGTGCTTACATAGGGGAAACTGGTGAAAAATGCAGGATATAAATCAAGCAATCACCAGAAACAGAGCTATCCTTCATGTACACATATATAACAGCTTATTCTGAAAGGTTACCTGAAGCAACATGTAGGCCAGGGGTCTCAAACTCGCGGACCGCGGGTCAACTGGGGCCCTCGGGACAATAGTTTGCGGCCCTCACCTCGGCCGGGATCACACATGCGAGAAATCCCAGTCACACGTAGTACCACGTAGTACCGCCCATTAAGGTCATGAATATGGACGCCACTCCACTCTCATAGGCGTGGTGCCCATATTCATGAGCTTAATGAGCGGTACCACGTGACGTGTGACCGCGCGCTCATACAGGAAGATGTCGGCGCTGGACCGTTGGAGCTGCAGCAGGAGGAGGTGAGTATGATTATGGCTAGACAGTCACAACAGCCTGCTGTCAGCAAGCAAGGCGTATGAGTCACACTCACAACACATGCAGCAGGAGCAGCCGAACAGGGAACGGACCGCGCCACAGACTCAGGTGCGCCGGGTTCAGAATTAGCGGTGGAGCGGTGCGGTATATTGCTCTCGGAGGCGGGACATCAGCCGGCCTTATGGCGAACTTGCGCCATTACCCCGGGCTCAGAAGTGGAGGCGGCCGCGAAAATTGCTGCTCAGCGGGACAAAAAAAAAAGCGTAAAAGACGCATCGGCTAACACTGAAACAGTGACACCAAGTGGAATTATCTATTATACAGACCCAAACATGTCTTTTTCAAAGCCTCCAGTGAAGAGAAAGGTTGGTGATGAGCACAGACAATGTCAGGAAACGTGGGAAGTGCAATATTTCTTTGTTGAGCACAGGGGCATCCCGACGTGTCTTATTTGCACAGAGTTGCAGTGCACAAAGAATACAATTTGAAACGTCATTACATAACTAGACATGCTGAGGAGTATGCAAAATACCAGGGAGATGAAAGAGCCAACCGGGTTGCTAATCTTAAAAAATATCTACTGAGGCAACAAGATTTCTTTAAGAAAGCAACCAAAGAGAATGATGCAGCAGTCGAAGCTAGCTACGTGGTTAGTGAGATGATTGCTAAAGCAGGAAAGCCATTCAAAGAAGGTGAATTTGTAAAAAAGGGCATATTACAGGCTGCAAGTATTGTCTGTCCAGAAAAGAAAGGTCAGTTTAGCAACATCAGCCTTTCTGCCAACACCGTAGCAGAGCGTATTTCTGACCTGTCAAGTGACATTTATAATCAACTGTGTGAGAAAGCAAAATGTTTCCGTGTATACTCAGTCGCTCTTGATGAGACCACAGACATCACCGACACTGCCCAGCTCGCAATCTGTGTCCGTGGTGTTGATGACAATTTTGAAGTCATAGAGGAGTTGCTCACAGTGATTCCAATGCATGGCCAGACCACCGCTCAGGAGATATTTCACCAGCTGTGTGATGCCATTGAGAATGCCGGTTTACCTTGGAGGAGGTTTGTTGGAATAACAACTGATGGAGCGCCATCAATGACAGGGAGGAAAAATGGACTGGTGGCACTTGTTAAAAAAAAAACTGGAAGAGGAAGGTGTGGAGGAGGTCATTGCTCTGCACTGCATTATCCATCAGCAGGCCCTTTGCAGCAAATGCCTGAAGTCTGACAATGTGATGTCTTTCGTTGTGAAATGCATCAACCAAATCAGATCCAGGAGCTTAAACCACAGGTTTCGTGCTTTTTTTTTTTTTTTTTTTTTTTTTTAGAGGAAATGGAGTCAGAATATGGGGCTGTGCTCTACTTCACCGAGGTACGTTGGCTCAGCAGGGGAAACATATTGAGATTTTTTGAGTTGAGAGCGGAAGTGAAAGCCTTCATGGAGAAAGATGGGGCTGCTGTTCCTGTGCTAAGTGATCCAAAATGGCTCATGGACTTAGCGTTTTTGTTGATATCACACATGAGCTTAATGTACTGAACGTGAGAGCATTCTCTACAAAACTTATGTTATGGAAAGCCCAGCTTTCGCAGACAAACCTTTGCCATTTCCCATCATGCAAGGCACTCATGGAAGTAGGCACACCATTCAGTGGTGAGGAGTATATGGATGTCATTTTGAAGCTACAGGAGGAATTTGATCACAGATTTGCAGACTTCAAGACGCACAGAGCCACATTTCAAATTTTTGCGGACCCCTTCTCCTTTGATGTGCAAGATGCCCCTCCTGTGCTTGAAATGGGGCTCATTGACCTGCAGTGCAACTCTGAACTCAAAGCCAAGTTCAGGGAGGTGAGTGGAAAAGTAGACAAGCTCGGGCATTTTTTGAGAGACTTGCCCCCCAGCTTCCCTGAGCTTTCCCGAATGTTCAAGCGGACCATGTGTCTTTTTGGGAGCACATACTTTTGCGAAAAGCTCTTCTCTACCTTGAACTTCAATAAGTCCAAGTACAGGTCCAAACTTACTGATGAGCATATTCAAGCCCTACTGAGGGTCTCAACTGCTTCGTCCCTTAAGCCAAACGTGGCTCGGCTATGCGAGAGTAAGCGCTGCCAGATCTCTAGCAGCAAGAAGTAGGCAGAATAAGCCATGTTCAAAACAGTTTATGTTCAATGTTCCATTCATGTTCAGAAAGTTAAATATTAAAGAACTGTTAATACAGACATCTGAATAAGAATTACATTTCTCTAGTCAGCAACTATATGTGGTTTCTTCAGTCTTCTATATCTGCTGTATTATTATCATTTTAATTTTATTTATTTATTACTGATTGATTTAGTTTTTTCTTATGATTTTGTTAATTTATTTTTTAACACAAAATTTAAGATGAAAAAATAAAGACATTTGATAACATTGGAATGCTTTTGTAAGAGTTTTTCTTGTGGAAAACCTGATGCGGCCCAGCCTCACCCAGATTCCACCTCCAGCGGCCCCCGGGTAAATTGAGTTTGAGACCCCTGATGTAGGCAAAGCATCTAATCGCTACTGCGCATGCGCCGGTATTTTTCCCGGCGTCTATGACCCGGAAGTCTTCATCTGCCTGAGAGACGCTCTTCCTGGACACTAGATCATTGAGGAATGCCCTGAGCAGAGCGCAAACACCGGACCCTGAGAAAGAAAATCATCTCCTCAGGGTCCGGTGTTTGCGCTCTGCTCAGAGCTTTCCTCAGGTATCCGGCGTCCAGGAAGAGTCTCTCAGGCAGATGAAGACTTCCGGGTCATAAACGCTGGGAAAAATACCGGCGCATGCGCAGTAGCGGTTATATGCTTTGCCCACATTTGGGCAAAGCATACTGCGCAAGTGGCCTTATGAATGCGCAGGTGCGAATAAACAATGCCATCTGTTAGATGCACAGAAGAAATTATGTCAAGCAAGTCAAGGTGGGGGGAGAATAAGCCACACCCATCTGACCGGACCGCGGCGATTTCCAGAAATCTGGAGAGTGATAACAAAGGTATTTATGCATCAAAGGTGCGGGGACAGGGGGAAAAAAAGACAACTATAATACTTAGGCAACACAAAAGCCCAGCTGGCAGGAGGAAATGAACTTTATTTCTTCAGGGAGTCTCTGGCTTCCAGTCATGGAGATGTAACTGGCGAGACTTGACAGCTGACTCAACACTGATGCTGTGCCAAGCCGGCTGTCAGTCAGTGCCGGGGTGCGGTTACAGCTGCGGCTCACTGTGTATGGATCAGAGACTGAAACTGCTTTGGCTGCGCCTCAATGACTGAAAGCCCGAGGCTGCTGGAATGAATAAAGTTCATTTCTTCCCAACAGCAGGGCTTTCAGTGCTGTGACAGCAATGCTTTACAATGCCATTAACGCTATATCTGTAGGTTAATAGTGTTTTTCACATGACAGGTTCCCTTTCGTTTTAAGCTATGCATAAATCTATAATATAAGACACTTTGTAATAAAATGTATAAGAGAAATCAGCTTTTTTTCTTCCACTCATGAGCCACTTTTCTCCTTCCCTCTGCCTCCTGAACTCACCATCCACTCTGAAATACACACACATTCATCTTGTTCAAAGAAAGCTGCCAGTTCACTGATGTGTTAGATTACACAGTGTATTAAACGCTATGGAGAGAGCAGGCAGGTACAAACAGATCATGCTGCAGCTTTCTCCATATGTATATCGCGCCAGAGCTCAATGTACAGACACAAAGCTCAGTACTGCAGCATAGTAACCTGCATGCTGCCACCACTTTGGTCAGCGTGCTACAGAGAAACAAGAGCGGAAATTCATCTCTCAGTGTGCTGTGTATGGGAGACATCATACCAGTAGATCCCAATCCACTAGGTCACAGACAACTGAAAACAAAAGAGTGCTTACATAGGGGAAACTGGTGAAAAATGCAGGATATAAATCAAGCAATCACCAGAAACAGAGCTATCCTTCATGTACACATATATAACAGCTTATTCTGAAAGGTTACCTGAAGCAACATGTAGGCCAGGGGTCTCAAACTCGCGGACCGCGGGTCAACTGGGGCCCTCGGGACAATAGTTTGCGGCCCTCACCTCGGCCGGGATCACACATGCGAGAAATCCCAGTCACACGTAGTACCACGTAGTACCGCCCATTAAGGTCATGAATATGGACGCCACTCCACTCTCATAGGCGTGGTGCCCATATTCATGAGCTTAATGAGCGGTACCACGTGACGTGTGACCGCGCGCTCATACAGGAAGATGTCGGTGCTGGACCGTTGGAGCTGCAGCAGGAGGAGGTGAGTATGATTATGGCTAGACAGTCACAACAGCCTGCTGTCAGCAAGCAAGGCGTATGAGTCACACTCACAACACATGCAGCAGGAGCAGCCGAACAGGGAACGGACCGCGCCACAGACTCAGGTGCGCCGGGTTCAGAATTAGCGGTGGAGCGGTGCGGTATATTGCTCTCGGAGGCGGGACATCAGCCGGCCTTATGGCGAACTTGCGCCATTACCCCGGGCTCAGAAGTGGAGGCGGCCGCGAAAATTGCTGCTCAGCGGGACAAAAAAAAAAGCGTAAAAGACGCATCAGCTAACACTGAAACAGTGACACCAAGTGGAATTATCTATTATACAGACCCAAACATGTCTTTTTCAAAGCCTCCAGTGAAGAGAAAGGTTGGTGATGAGCACAGACAATGTCAGGAAACGTGGGAAGTGCAATATTTCTTTGTTGAGCACAGGGGCATCCCGACGTGTCTTATTTGCACAGAGTTGCAGTGCACAAAGAATACAATTTGAAACGTCATTACATAACTAGACATGCTGAGGAGTATGCAAAATACCAGGGAGATGAAAGAGCCAACCGGGTTGCTAATCTTAAAAAATATCTACTGAGGCAACAAGATTTCTTTAAGAAAGCAACCAAAGAGAATGATGCAGCAGTCGAAGCTAGCTACGTGGTTAGTGAGATGATTGCTAAAGCAGGAAAGCCATTCAAAGAAGGTGAATTTGTAAAAAAGGGCATATTACAGGCTGCAAGTATTGTCTGTCCAGAAAAGAAAGGTCAGTTTAGCAACATCAGCCTTTCTGCCAACACCGTAGCAGAGCGTATTTCTGACCTGTCAAGTGACATTTATAATCAACTGTGTGAGAAAGCAAAATGTTTCCGTGTATACTCAGTCGCTCTTGATGAGACCACAGACATCACCGACACTGCCCAGCTCGCAATCTGTGTCCGTGGTGTTGATGACAATTTTGAAGTCATAGAGGAGTTGCTCACAGTGATTCCAATGCATGGCCAGACCACCGCTCAGGAGATATTTCACCAGCTGTGTGATGCCATTGAGAATGCCGGTTTACCTTGGAGGAGGTTTGTTGGAATAACAACTGATGGAGCGCCATCAATGACAGGGAGGAAAAATGGACTGGTGGCACTTGTTAAAAAAAAAACTGGAAGAGGAAGGTGTGGAGGAGGTCATTGCTCTGCACTGCATTATCCATCAGCAGGGCCTTTGCAGCAAATGCCTGAAGTCTGACAATGTGATGTCTTTCGTTGTGAAATGCATCAACCAAATCAGATCCAGGAGCTTAAACCACAGGTTTCGTGCTTTTTTTTTTTTTTAGAGGAAATGGAGTCAGAATATGGGGCTGTGCTCTACTTCACCGAGGTACGTTGGCTCAGCAGGGGAAACATATTGAGATTTTTTGAGTTGAGAGCGGAAGTGAAAGCCTTCATGGAGAAAGATGGGGCTGCTGTTCCTGTGCTAAGTGATCCAAAATGGCTCATGGACTTAGCGTTTTTGTTGATATCACACATGAGCTTAATGTACTGAACGTGAGAGCATTCTCTACAAAACTTATGTTATGGAAAGCCCAGCTTTCGCAGACAAACCTTTGCCATTTCCCATCATGCAAGGCACTCATGGAAGTAGGCACACCATTCAGTGGTGAGGAGTATATGGATGTCATTTTGAAGCTACAGGAGGAATTTGATCACAGATTTGCAGACTTCAAGACGCACAGAGCCACATTTCAAATTTTTGCGGACCCCTTCTCCTTTGATGTGCAAGATGCCCCTCCTGTGCTTGAAATGGGGCTCATTGACCTGCAGTGCAACTCTGAACTCAAAGCCAAGTTCAGGGAGGTGAGTGGAAAAGTAGACAAGCTCGGGCATTTTTTGAGAGACTTGCCCCCCAGCTTCCCTGAGCTTTCCCGAATGTTCAAGCGGACCATGTGTCTTTTTGGGAGCACATACTTTTGCGAAAAGCTCTTCTCTACCTTGAACTTCAATAAGTCCAAGTACAGGTCCAAACTTACTGATGAGCATATTCAAGCCCTACTGAGGGTCTCAACTGCTTCGTCCCTTAAGCCAAACGTGGCTCGGCTATGCGAGAGTAAGCGCTGCCAGATCTCTAGCAGCAAGAAGTAGGCAGAATAAGCCATGTTCAAAACAGTTTATGTTCAATGTTCCATTCATGTTCAGAAAGTTAAATATTAAAGAACTGTTAATACAGACATCTGAATAAGAATTACATTTCTCTAGTCAGCAACTATATGTGGTTTCTTCAGTCTTCTATATCTGCTGTATTATTATCATTTTCATTTTATTTATTTATTACTGATTGATTTAGTTTTTTCTTATGATTTTGTTAATTTATTTTTTAACACAAAATTTAAGATGAAAAAATAAAGACATTTGATAACATTGGAATGCTTTTGTAAGAGTTTTTCTTGTGGAAAACCTGATGCGGCCCAGCCTCACCCAGATTCCACCTCCAGCGGCCCCCGGGTAAATTGAGTTTGAGACCCCTGATGTAGGCAAAGCATCTAATCGCTACTGCGCATGCGCCGGTATTTTTCCCGGCGTCTATGACCCGGAAGTCTTCATCTGCCTGAGAGACGCTCTTCCTGGACACTAGATCATTGAGGAATGCCCTGAGCAGAGCGCAAACACCGGACCCTGAGAAAGAAAATCATCTCCTCAGGGTCCGGTGTTTGCGCTCTGCTCAGAGCTTTCCTCAGGTATCCGGCGTCCAGGAAGAGTCTCTCAGGCAGATGAAGACTTCCGGGTCATAAACGCTGGGAAAAATACCGGCGCATGCGCAGTAGCGGTTATATGCTTTGCCCACATTTGGGCAAAGCATACTGCGCAAGTGGCCTTATGAATGCGCAGGTGCGAATAAACAATGCCATCTGTTAGATGCACAGAAGAAATTATGTCAAGCAAGTCAAGGTGGGGGGAGAATAAGCCACACCCATCTGACCGGACCGCGGCGATTTCCAGAAATCTGGAGAGTGATAACAAAGGTATTTATGCATCAAAGGTGCGGGGACAGGGGGAAAAAAAGACAACTATAATACTTAGGCAACACAAAAGCCCAGCTGGCAGGAGGAAATGAACTTTATTTCTTCAGGGAGTCTCTGGCTTCCAGTCATGGAGATGTAACTGGCGAGACTTGACAGCTGACTCAACACTGATGCTGTGCCAAGCCGGCTGTCAGTCAGTGCCGGGGTGCGGTTACAGCTGCGGCTCACTGTGTATGGATCAGAGACTGAAACTGCTTTGGCTGCGCCTCAATGACTGAAAGCCCGAGGCTGCTGGAATGAATAAAGTTCATTTCTTCCCAACAGCAGGGCTTTCAGTGCTGTGACAGCAATGCTTTACAATGCCATTAACGCTATATCTGTAGGTTAATAGTGTTTTTCACATGACAGGTTCCCTTTCGTTTTAAGCTATGCATAAATCTATAATATAAGACACTTTGTAATAAAATGTATAAGAGAAATCAGCTTTTTTTCTTCCACTCATGAGCCACTTTTCTCCTTCCCTCTGCCTCCTGAACTCACCATCCACTCTGAAATACACACACATTCATCTTGTTCAAAGAAAGCTGCCAGTTCACTGATGTGTTAGATTACACAGTGTATTAAACGCTATGGAGAGAGCAGGCAGGTACAAACAGATCATGCTGCAGCTTTCTCCATATGTATATCGCGCCAGAGCTCAATGTACAGACACAAAGCTCAGTACTGCAGCATAGTAACCTGCATGCTGCCACCACTTTGGTCAGCGTGCTACAGAGAAACAAGAGCGGAAATTCATCTCTCAGTGTGCTGTGTATGGGAGACATCATACCAGTAGATCCCAATCCACTAGGTCACAGACAACTGAAAACAAAAGAGTGCTTACATAGGGGAAACTGGTGAAAAATGCAGGATATAAATCAAGCAATCACCAGAAACAGAGCTATCCTTCATGTACACATATATAACAGCTTATTCTGAAAGGTTACCTGAAGCAACATGTAGGCCAGGGGTCTCAAACTCGCGGACCGCGGGTCAACTGGGGCCCTCGGGACAATAGTTTGCGGCCCTCACCTCGGCCGGGATCACACATGCGAGAAATCCCAGTCACACGTAGTACCACGTAGTACCGCCCATTAAGGTCATGAATATGGACGCCACTCCACTCTCATAGGCGTGGTGCCCATATTCATGAGCTTAATGAGCGGTACCACGTGACGTGTGACCGCGCGCTCATACAGGAAGATGTCGGCGCTGGACCGTTGGAGCTGCAGCAGGAGGAGGTGAGTATGATTATGGCTAGACAGTCACAACAGCCTGCTGTCAGCAAGCAAGGCGTATGAGTCACACTCACAACACATGCAGCAGGAGCAGCCGAACAGGGAACGGACCGCGCCACAGACTCAGGTGCGCCGGGTTCAGAATTAGCGGTGGAGCGGTGCGGTATATTGCTCTCGGAGGCGGGACATCAGCCGGCCTTATGGCGAACTTGCGCCATTACCCCGGGCTCAGAAGTGGAGGCGGCCGCGAAAATTGCTGCTCAGCGGGACAAAAAAAAAAGCGTAAAAGACGCATCAGCTAACACTGAAACAGTGACACCAAGTGGAATTATCTATTATACAGACCCAAACATGTCTTTTTCAAAGCCTCCAGTGAAGAGAAAGGTTGGTGATGAGCACAGACAATGTCAGGAAACGTGGGAAGTGCAATATTTCTTTGTTGAGCACAGGGGCATCCCGACGTGTCTTATTTGCACAGAGTTGCAGTGCACAAAGAATACAATTTGAAACGTCATTACATAACTAGACATGCTGAGGAGTATGCAAAATACCAGGGAGATGAAAGAGCCAACCGGGTTGCTAATCTTAAAAAATATCTACTGAGGCAACAAGATTTCTTTAAGAAAGCAACCAAAGAGAATGATGCAGCAGTCGAAGCTAGCTACGTGGTTAGTGAGATGATTGCTAAAGCAGGAAAGCCATTCAAAGAAGGTGAATTTGTAAAAAAGGGCATATTACAGGCTGCAAGTATTGTCTGTCCAGAAAAGAAAGGTCAGTTTAGCAACATCAGCCTTTCTGCCAACACCGTAGCAGAGCGTATTTCTGACCTGTCAAGTGACATTTATAATCAACTGTGTGAGAAAGCAAAATGTTTCCGTGTATACTCAGTCGCTCTTGATGAGACCACAGACATCACCGACACTGCCCAGCTCGCAATCTGTGTCTGTGGTGTTGATGACAATTTTGAAGTCATAGAGGAGTTGCTCACAGTGATTCCAATGCATGGCCAGACCACCGCTCAGGAGATATTTCACCAGCTGTGTGATGTCATTGAGAATGCCGGTTTACCTTGGAGGAGGTTTGTTGGAATAACAACTGATGGAGCGCCATCAATGACAGGGAGGAAAAATGGACTGGTGGCACTTGTTAAAAAAAAACTGGAAGAGGAAGGTGTGGAAGAGGTCATTGCTCTGCACTGCATTATCCATCAGCAGGCCCTTTGCAGCAAATGCCTGAAGTCTGACAATGTGATGTCTTTCGTTGTGAAATGCATCAACCAAATCAGATCCAGGAGCTTAAACCACAGGTTTCGTGCTTTTTTTTTTTTTTTTAGAGGAAATGGAGTCAGAATATGGGGCTGTGCTCTACTTCACTGAGGTACGTTGGCTCAGCAGGGGAAACATATTGAGATTTTTTGAGTTGAGAGCGGAAGTGAAAGCCTTCATGGAGAAAGATGGGGCTGCTGTTCCTGTGCTAAGTGATCCAAAATGGCTCATGGACTTAGCGTTTTTGTTGATATCACACATGAGCTTAATGTACTGAACGTGAGAGCATTCTCTACAAAACTTATGTTATGGAAAGCCCAGCTTTCGCAGACAAACCTTTGCCATTTCCCATCATGCAAGGCACTCATGGAAGTAGGCACACCATTCAGTGGTGAGGAGTATATGGATGTCATTTTGAAGCTACAGGAGGAATTTGATCACAGATTTGCAGACTTCAAGACGCACAGAGCCACATTTCAAATTTTTGCGGACCCCTTCTCCTTTGATGTGCAAGATGCCCCTCCTGTGCTTGAAATGGGGCTCATTGACCTGCAGTGCAACTCTGAACTCAAAGCCAAGTTCAGGGAGGTGAGTGGAAAAGTAGACAAGCTCGGGCATTTTTTGAGAGACTTGCCCCCCAGCTTCCCTGAGCTTTCCCGAATGTTCAAGCGGACCATGTGTCTTTTTGGGAGCACATACTTTTGCGAAAAGCTCTTCTCTACCTTGAACTTCAATAAGTCCAAGTACAGGTCCAAACTTACTGATGAGCATATTCAAGCCCTACTGAGGGTCTCAACTGCTTCGTCCCTTAAGCCAAACGTGGCTCGGCTATGCGAGAGTAAGCGCTGCCAGATCTCTAGCAGCAAGAAGTAGGCAGAATAAGCCATGTTCAAAACAGTTTATGTTCAATGTTCCATTCATGTTCAGAAAGTTAAATATTAAAGAACTGTTAATACAGACATCTGAATAAGAATTACATTTCTCTAGTCAGCAACTATATGTGGTTTCTTCAGTCTTCTATATCTGCTGTATTATTATCATTTTCATTTTATTTATTTATTACTGATTGATTTAGTTTTTTCTTATGATTTTGTTAATTTATTTTTTAACACAAAATTTAAGATGAAAAAATAAAGACATTTGATAACATTGGAATGCTTTTGTAAGAGTTTTTCTTGTGGAAAACCTGATGCGGCCCAGCCTCACCCAGATTCCACCTCCAGCGGCCCCCGGGTAAATTGAGTTTGAGACCCCTGATGTAGGCAAAGCATCTAATCGCTACTGCGCATGCGCCGGTATTTTTCCCGGCGTCTATGACCCGGAAGTCTTCATCTGCCTGAGAGACGCTCTTCCTGGACACTAGATCATTGAGGAATGCCCTGAGCAGAGCGCAAACACCGGACCCTGAGAAAGAAAATCATCTCCTCAGGGTCCGGTGTTTGCGCTCTGCTCAGAGCTTTCCTCAGGTATCCGGCGTTCAGGAAGAGTCTCTCAGGCAGATGAAGACTTCCGGGTCATAAACGCTGGGAAAAATACCGGCGCATGCGCAGTAGCGGTTATATGCTTTGCCCACATTTGGGCAAAGCATACTGCGCAAGCGGCCTTATGAATGCGCAGGTGCGAATAAACAATGCCATCTGTTAGATGCACAGAAGAAATTATGTCAAGCAAGTCAAGGTGGGGGGAGAATAAGCCACACCCATCTGACCGGACCGCGGCGATTTCCAGAAATCTGGAGAGTGATAACAAAGGTATTTATGCATCAAAGGTGCGGGGACAGGGGGAAAAAAAGACAACTATAATACTTAGGCAACACAAAATTGAATGATATCATTATATGATATCTCAAAAAAGGGGTGACAGATTCTCTTTAACTCGAGAATGTTGATCGACAGTGAGGATTCTCGAGTCGACCAACGTCCCTAAACTGTCAACTGACGGAATACCGCAACCCAGCCTAGAAGGCTGGCATCCGTATTTATCACCTGCCAATGGACGGGAGGGAAAGACCGACCCAGGTGAACAAGAGGGGAGGTTAGCCACCACTTGAAGGACTGTTTGGCCTGGATAGAAGGGTGAAAAGGGCAATCCAGAGAAGGTATGGACCTGTCCCACTGAAGGAGGATATCACTTTGAAGTATTCTGGAGTGGATCAGGACAAAGGGGATTGCTTCTGAAGCTGCTTACATCCTCTTTAGGACCCTCATGGTGGAGCGTAAAGACAGGAGTCAGTGTTCTAACAGAGAGAGAATTCACTGCTGGAGGGTCGTTCTTTTCCCTTCAGGGAGAAAGACCCTCGATCGACTGGTGTCGAGCAGCATGCCTAAGAACTTTAGGCGCTGAGTTGGCGTAAGGCAGGATTTTTTCCTGTTGATACACCACCCAAAACGGGACAGAATGTCGAGGATAACGGATATGTTCTCCTGAGCCTTGACGAGAATATTGTCGAGATACGGGACAAGCACTATGCCCCTGACCCTTAAAAAGGCCATTAGTGCTGCCATAATCTTTGTGAATACCCTGGGGGCCGTTGCCAGACCAAATGTTAGGGCCACAATCTGGAAATGATCCTGCTGGACAGCGAAGCTCAGGAATTTCTGATGTCCCGGAAAATGGGGACGTGCAGGTAGGCGTCCTGAATGTCTATGGAGCACAGGAACTCCTGTTCCTCTATAGAAGCAATCACTGAGCGGATTGACTCCATTCTGAAATGACGTACAGTTGTGGCCAAAAGTATTGACACTTCTGCAATTCTGTCAGATAATACTCAGTTTCTTCCTGAAAATGATTGCAAACACAAATTCTTTGGTATTATTATCTTCATTTAATTTGTCTTAAATGAAAAAACACAAAAAGAATTGTCCTAAAGCCAAATTGGATATAATTCCACACCAAACATAAAAAGAGGGTGGACAAAAGTATTGGCACTGTTCGAAAAATCATGTGATGCTTCTCTAATTTGTGTAATTAACAGCACCTGTAAGTTACCTGTGGCACCTAACAGGTGTTGGCAATAACTAAATCACACTTGCAGCCAGTTGACATGGATTAAAGTTGACTCAACCTCTGTCCTGTGTCCTTGTGTGTACCACATTGAGCATGGAGAAAAGAAAGAAGACCAAAGAACTGTCTGAGGACTTGAGAAACCAAATTGTGAGGAAGCATGAGCAATCTCAAGGCTACAAGTCCATCTCCAAAGACCTGAATGTTCCTGTGTCTACCGTGCGCAGTGTCATCAACAAGTTTAAAGCCCATGGCACTGTGGCTAACCTCCCTAGATGTGGACGGAAAAGAAAAATTGACAGAGATTTCAACGCAAGATTGTGCGGATGTTGGATAAAGAACCTCGACTAACATCCAAACAAGTTCAAGCTGCCCTGCAGTCTGAGGGTACAACAGTGTCAACCCGTACTATCCGTCGGCGTCTGAATGAAAAGGGACTGTATGGTAGGAGACCCAGGAAGACCCCACTTCTTACCTTGAGACATAAAAAAGCCAGGCTGGAGTTTGCCAAAACTTACCTGAAAAAGCCTAAAACGTTTTGGAAGAATGTTCTCTGGTCAGATGAGACAAAAGTAGAGCTTTTTGGGCAAAGGCATCAACATAGAGTTTGCAGGAGAAAAAAAGAGGCATTCAAAGAAAAGAACACTGTCCCTACAGTCAAACATGGCGGAGGTTCCCTGATGTTTTGGGGTTGCTTTGCTGCCTCTGGCACTGGACTGCTTGACCGTGTGCATGGCATTATGAAGTCTGAAAACTACCAACAAATTTTGCAGCATAATGTAGGGCCCAGGGTGAGAAAGCTGGGTCTCCCTCAGAGGTCATGGGTCTTCCAGCAGGACAATGACCCAAAACACACTTCAAAAAGCACTAGAAAATGGTTTGAGAGAAAGCACTGAAGACTTCTAAGGTGGCCAGCAATGAGTCCAGACCTGAATCCCATAGAACATCTGTGGAGAGATCTAAAAATGGCAGTTTGGAGAAGGCACCATTCAAATATCAGGGACCTGGAGCAGTTTGCCAAAGAATAATGGTCTAAAATTCCAGCAGAGCATTGTAAGAAACTCAGTGATGGTTACCGGAAGCGGTTGGTTGCAGTTATTTTGGCTAAAGGTTGTGCAACCAAGTATTAGGCTGAGGGTGCCAATATTTTTGTCTGGCCCATTTTTAGAGTTTTGTGTGAAATGATCAATGTTTTCCTTTTTGCTTCATTCTCTTTTGTGTTTTTGCATTTCAGACAAAATAAAATGAAGATAATAATACCAAAGAATGTGTTTGCAATCATTTTCAAGAAGAAACTGAGTATTATCTGACAGAATTGCAGGGGTGTCAATAATTTTGGCCACAACTGTAGGTGAACCCATTTGTTTAGCATTTTGAGGTCTGGTATCGGCCGAACTGAGCCATCCTTCTTTGGTAAGATGAACAGGATTGAGTAAAAACATGCGAAACATTCATGTTCGGGAACCGGGATGATTACTCCTAAGCTGAGGAGAGAGGTAATGGCTGCAAAAAAACCTGGAGCAAGACAAGCATCTCTTGGAGGCCGGAATACGAAAAAACAGTCTCGCGGGAGCGAGTTGAAGTCTATTTTGTATCCTATGGATACCACCTCTTTTACCCAAGCGTCTTCTATCGAACTTAGCCAAATGTCTCTGAAGAAGAGAAGACGGCCGCCTAGCTTGGGAAAAAAGCTGGGATCCTTGTAAGCGTCAGGCTGAAAAGGATCTGCCTGGCCCATGCCTGGCAGATTGGCTGTGGAAGCTACGGGAACGCCATGAAGGGGTGATTCGACAGGAAACTTTCTTTTTATCCTTAGGCGCCTGCGATCTCGGTAAGCCCTGGGCATAAGCGTCTGTCGTCTGAGTACGGCGAAAGAAATGAAAAGGCTGGGCCTTTCATTTCAGGGGGTATTGACGAGACCTGTCTGAGGGAGAAGGGAGCTTGTGCCCCCGGTCGCATCTTTAGTGATTTGGTCCAACATTGGAGCAAAGAGGCGGGAGCCCTGAAAAGGCAGACCAGACCAGTAAGGGATTTTTTTGAAGATAAATCAGCTTGCCAGGCTTTTAGCCAGACAGTCCGCCGGACAGCTACCACGTTACTGGATGCATGCACTGCGCAAGATGCGGCATCCAAGGCCACTGACAGCATATACCTCCCTGCCTGTGAGATCTGGTCCGCGAGATCTGCTAGTTCTGTCGGTGGAGCCCCGGCCAAAATGCCCCGTCTAAGCTGTTTGGCCCATTTTGTAAGTGATTTAGACACCAAAGCTGAGGCAAACGCCGCACGTAATATAGCATTTGCGGCTTCGAAGGCAGATTTTGCCAAGGATTCTACCATCCTGTCGTTAGGATCCCTGAGAGCTGCCCCACCAGTGAGTGGAAGGACTGGGCTAGTAGACAGTCTCGACACTGGCGCATCCACCGAAGGGGAGGCTGCCCAGTTGGCAATGAGTTACGGAGGGAAGGATATAAGGTCCCAAAACAACTTCCTCTCTGAAACCGCCTGGTCAGATTCTCCCTCTCCCTGGCCAAAACTTCCTCAAAATCTCTGTTGGAAGCAAAGACTTTCGAGGGGGACTTGTGCAGCTTAAATGAAAACGCCTGATCAGCGGGTTTCAATGCGGAGTCCTGAATGTTAAAGGTCTCATTGACCGCGGCAATGAGGCCCAGGACCATGTCCTTGATGTCCTGGGAATGCTCTGGCCCGTACTCCGAACCCTCCTCTGAGGGTGTCTCCGATAATGCCTCTCCTGATTCCGGGGAAGAGGATCGGGATGAGGCCGATGAACTCCGGCGGTGAGATGGAGAGAGAAGGGGACCTAGGCTGGTGGTCCTGTCTGAGCCACCGATTTAGACAAGGAGGAAGCCCAACCTGGGCAAGGAACCTCACTCTCCCCTGAGGCGAAAGATGACCCCTGTGTGGCAGGCAAGGCAGCATCATCAGCCTCTTGAGATAATACAGGGGTTCTGGCAGAAAAAGTAGGGGGACTGTTCCCGCGTAGGTGATACAGTGGGTTTAGTACAGTCCAGGCACAGAGGGGAGGACCGATCTGAAGGAAGCCTGCTGGTATTACATGAGGTATATACAAAGTATTTAACAATGGTAGCAGATGAAGAGGAGGAGAAACGTGACCGTTTTCCCTTGGGCATACTGACTGACCCACTACTGATGCTAGGCGGTTAGGGGAGTAGAGAACGTGTAGAAAAAACAGTGACAACTGTAGCGACGCAACTCACGGTACTGGTGTCCTGTGTCCCCGGCACCTCCATCAGGAGGGCCAGCTGGATTCCGGTTCAGACAAAAACACCACAGACTGCCGAAGAGAGAGAGTGAGAGAAACGTGGACAGCAGCTGCCGCTGTCCAGAAGTATTCATAGGCCCTCCGGAAACCAGTGGGCGGAAACAGACTCCAGGACCCCTGGAGCACCAAGAGGGCGCCAGTCCCAGAAAAAGATGCTAAGGGGCGAAGCCTACCCCGGAAGTGCTCGCCCGAGAAACGCCGGGACCCTCTGCAGGGAAGGAGCGTGCCGCTAGGCACGGCGTGGAGCCGGGGTCTAGAGTTTTCATGCCCCTACCGCAGGAGCCTTGGGGAAAAAGGAACATGCATCCTGAAGCCGCTGCTCCAGAAAAGGTAAAACTGTCAGGAGCTGCCAAGGCTCTAACAATCGCCACCAGGAGTCTCAATCCACCTCTTCCTTCTTCTTTCCTGCATAACACTAAAGGTTAAATTCACGAACAATGCGACATCCTGGGTTGTAGGACTACTTACCTAAAAGGGAACGATGCACATGGAGGTAGATATGGCTCTGATGAGACCCCTGTCCACCTCCTGATGACAATAAGCAAAAACTGATTGTCCTACAGCTGGTCAGAGGGGTGTAGGCTGCGGAGGTGGAGTTAACATTTTTTTCACGGCATAGTGTCAACCTCCTAGTGGCAGCAGCGCACACCCACGGTTCCTGTGTCTCCAATGAAGCGATAGAGAAAAGAACATCTCACCATCCATTAAACAAGGATGTGGATTAATCATGCTTTGAGGTTGTGATGCAGCCAATGGCATGGGGAACATTTCATGGGTGGAGGGAAGAATGGTTTCAATGAAACAATTTCTTGAAGCAAACATAACATCAACTGTAGAAAAGCTGACGTTTAATGACCCTACACCCACGTGAAAATCCACAATAGACTACCTCAAAAACGCCAGCTGAAGGTTTAACAATGGCCCTCAGTCCCCTGATCTGGACATCATTGAAAATCTGTGGCTAGACCTCAAAATAGCAGTACATGCAAGACAACCCAGGAATCTCACAGAACTGGAAGAATTTTCCAAGGAAGAATGGGTGAAACTCCCTCAAACAAGAAATGAAAGACTCTTGGGTGGCTACAAAAAGTGTTTACAAGCTGTGACACTTTCAAAATGGGAACTACTAGGTACTAACCAGGCAGGGTGTGCAAACTTTTGCATCAGTCCATTTTCTCTTTTGTAATTTTTAAAATGTAAAAAATGAAAATATATATTTTGCCTAAAATATAAAGAAAATTGTCATATCTAACTTTAGGCCTTTTAGAGACCATTTCATCTTCATCTTCAATTTGCTTAACTATTCAAAATAACAGCAGTTTTGACCAGGGGTACCCAAATGTTTACATGGCACTATATAACTTTGGCAATCGTCTTCTGCATCTATCTGAGCTCTATTATGCTTTTGTAGGGTGTGGTCTAAGTTTGCTACACCTCAACTGCTACATTCAAGAGTTGTGGGAAACTGTCACAGGTTTACCGCAACAAAGAGGGGCCAGAAGACCACAGTGTCTGATTTCACGTACTCCTGTACTGATTAGAAGCACTTCATAATAGTAAACAGTGCAGATTTCTGTTAGCAGTGCAGCAGTTAAACTGTTCAGCTTAGAGTTTCTGAAGCTTTCTTGCTTGGATGATCTCAGCTGTTCAGTATTTTCCACTACTCTCTCCTATATATTCTTTACTCTTGGAATATGGATTGCCAGGGTTAGTCTTGTACTGCCTGGTGTGGAGGAGTCAGTTGTTGGTAGAGGAGTTTTGGAGTGTTGATCTTTGACTGTTGCTTGGTGTTTTGGCTATGTGCAAATCGTAGTCCTCTCTTATTTAGTTTTATTTCCTTTTCTCACCGATATACCTCTGTTGTCTGTGAGTGCATGTTTGGTATTTAATTTATCCCTGTACGTCCTCCTTTGTTAGTCTGGTTTTTTTTTATATACATACACTATTACTCTTTACTTCCCTGGGTGGGGGAGATGGACAGATATAGGAGTTCAGCAAGATACATGGCCCCCGGCGTCTTCACCATCAGAAGTAAACCGGTGAGTAGGGATAGCTAGGGCGCCCCTAGCGTTTGGGACAGGGAAGTAACCCCCGGTCCCAGGTATTCTGACAGAATTGTGACACATTTTTTCACCAGGTGTAGCAGGTTGAAACTTGAGACCTGGGATGCTTGTCCCTGTAGTAGCGCCATAATTGCACCCGTTGTGCTCTGACTGCCTAAATGTGCCATAATGTCAGCATTCAGCTTGCCGAATTCCTTGGCATCCTGCAGGACAAGGTTGTAGTACACTTTCTGCAGGTCTTCAGTAAGTTATGAAGTTAGGACCTCTGCCCATTGCTCTTGCGGCAATTTCTCCATGTCTGCCACTCTATCAAAGACAGTCAGAAAAGCCTCAATGTCAACTTCCAGAGTCATTTTCTGCAAGGCCTCCCGTACAGTTTAGCTCATATTAGTACCGCCACTTTGGCTGGTGGGAGGTGCATACTCTCTGGCCCAGACAAATTTTTTCAGGACAGTCATCTGCTGCTGCTGTGGCTGCTAAAACTGCTGCCACCGATGTAACTGTTGCTCCTGCAGATTAGCTTGGAACAATTGCTTAATAAGCTCTTCCATGCTTACAGACCGTGTTTGCAATGCTGTAACTGCCTTTTCCCAGGACATTCCGTCTTCAAACTGTAATCACCTGTGCTTTTTGATACTTCATATACGCATTCAAACACGGGTTTCAGCTCTCTGGTAGCCGCTTGGATACATACATGCACAGGGTTTTCATATCAAAACAGTTTTTCAGTAGAAATACTTAATACGTCTTTTCTTCATGTACAATGAACAAAGTAAATGTAGCAGTCTCACTAATCTCAGTTTTCCAGGCAAAATTATCCCAAGCACTATTTAAAATTATCCCAAGTACTATTTAACGTGGTGCCAGATTCATCTATCTTCTACATAAAAAAAGAGTAATAAAAAGCTTTGAAAAGACACAAAATTGGTGGACAATGTGAGGCTTTGCAAAAAAGTTTGTCAGTTTCACACCATGTGTACCAAACTCCGACAAAGTGGATGACGCTGGGTTGAAATGGGGCATGGTGACTTCCACTCAATATTTCATGATGAGCGGTGGCGCTCTCTACATCACAAAACTTATTCTAGTCTATGACTGGAGTAGATTTGTGAGGAGGCAAACACAAAAGTGCACACCACTTCGCGCCTCACCTGATTCATTAAGGGACAAGCATCTCATAATAATGCATCACACACTACACTCCGATCCCTCATCAAGACCCTCCTGAAAAAGGTTGTTGTTGATGAATTGGAGCCTCCAGGGCTGTGGAGTTGGTAAGCCAAACCACCGACTCCAACTCCACAGCCCTGCCTCACTACTGAGCATAAACATAAAGTGCAGCACTGATTCATCTAAACTAAAAGTCTAGATCCTTAGATCAAGAATACAACAAACATTTATAGAACATTTTAGAACTTTCTCAAATTATTATGCAAATTGTCTCTTCAGAGAGGAAGAGGACTAGAACTCTAGTGCCTCCTATCTGGGCTGTGGAGTCGGAGCCCATTTTGGTGGAGTCGGAGTCATGGAAATTGAAGAGTCGGAGGTTTAGCTTACGGACTCCACAGCCCTGGTATGAGGAAGCCGGAGTCATGGAAATTGAGTAGTCGGAGGTGGAGGTTTTGCTTACCGACTCCACAGCCTTGCCTCCTATAGGAAGTAGCAATCCTAGAAGTCATTACTTACGATAAAAGCCAAAACCAGAATCTCATTTTGCAGACACTGTTTCACTGCCCCTCGTCAGTGCAAAGCGTGAGATCTGATTTGGCTGTGTGAGTCGTCTGACCGGTATCCAAGAAGAAACATTTCTCCTTGCGGAGACCAACATGTTAAGTATGCCGAGATGAGGAGACTTAAAGCCGCATTGCTCCTCTGGGGATTCAAATTATCATGAAAACATTTACAGAACATCCTGCACTTAACCCAATTTATCATATATTTTAGGAGTTGGAGTCGGTCCATTTTATACCGAATTCTACTCCACCAAACGGACACAGACTCCAACTCCACAGCCCTGGGAGCCTCTATCTTTATAATATTATATTATATATATACACACACTGACTAACAAAAGCGTAACAATGTTTTGAACTTTTGACTTTCAGGCTCCATGTCTCACCATTCACTACTGCATCGAATGTGATACTACCATCATTTCAAATAAAATAATCTTGGCTATCGCATACATAAATTTGACTTGCAACTATTTAGTATATGCTTAGTTTTGCAGATTGTCACTATATTGTTACTGTTTTGCTCCTAAAAATGAAATTTTAATTTGTATTAAATTGTTAGTATTTTGCAATTCCAACGTTGGTTTTCAACCTTGCCTGAATCAATCTGGGCATCAAATTCAAACAGGTCTCGACCAAATGATCTGATCCCAGGTCTCTGCTATACGTTCCCAAAGTTGGTGCATACTGGTCAACTCACTTGGGTATGTATACAGCTTTTTTTTCAACTTCACCCACAAGTGTTTGATTGGGTTGAGGTCTGGGGACTAATCCTGAATCTCTACTTCAATGTTATTGAACATCTTTGCCAATCTCAACGTATGCTTCGGGTGATTGTCCTGCTGGAACACTTTGTCATCCTTTCCATACACATAGCACTCGAGTGTACGAAGTAACTTATCTTGTAGGATACTAACATGTAGCTCAGCATTGAGACCACCATCGATTCTGGTCAAGTATCCAATGCCTTTGGCTGTGAAACAACCTCATGTGGTTTCTTCCATTGAACTTGAAAGTTCCTTCAATTTCTCTGTTAGCCAATTTTTCATGAGTTTCTTCCAGACCCATTTGCTATCATCACCCTAGTCTATTGACTTTCATCTCATAGTTCCAAATCACCCTTTTCCAATCTTCTACTGTTCTCTTTTCTTAATTTTTTGCAAAAACAAGCGGACGCCTCTTATGACAATATTTTCAGGCCAGCATTCCAGATTTTTGTAATGTACGTCGCATGATGCTTGTACAGACGTCTGTTATCTCACTATTATGAAGCATGCGTGCCACCTCCATTGTCGTGTTTGTCCCGCCAGAACTGATAGACCTTGTGATGAGCCGACTTGTTGACTCTGATATTTTGCCTGGATGTCCACCTCTTGGCTTTTGAATGGATGGATGGATTTAATTTTGCATTCTTCTAATTGCCATGACACTCACATGATGAAGATTGACAATTTTCTTGGCTGAGAGACCGCTATCGATGAGCTGGATGATGTGATTTCTCTTTTCTTGGGAAATCTTCTTCATGGCTGCTCCTCGATTCGAACCAGTGACCTTTCGAGTGGGCATCAACCTAATAATACACTGAGCTATTAGAAAATGTGAGAACAGGTTCTAATTTGTTGTATACAGGAAGAAAAAGATTTTTCCCTCACTGGGAGCAAAACAGTAACAATGCAGTGACATGACAAGAATCTGCATAACTAATTAGAATCATAGAATCGTAGAGTTGGAAGGGACCTCCTGGGCCATCGGGTCCAACCCCCTGCTCAAAGCAGGATTCGCTAAATCATCCCAGACAGATGTCTGTCCAGTCTCTGTTTGAAGACTGCTATTGAAGGAGAACTCACCACCTCTCGTGGCAGCTTGTTCCACTCATTGATCACTCTGTCAAAAAGTGTTTTCTAATATCTAATCTGTGTCTCCTCCCATTCAGTTTCATCCCATTGCTTCTAGTCTTTCCTGGTGCAAATGAGAATAAAGATGATCCTTCTACAATGTGACAGACCTTGAGATATTTGTAGACAGCTATTAAGTCTCCTCTTTTGCAAGCTAAACATTCCCAAATCCTGCAACCTTTCCTCATAAGACAGGGTTTGCAGACCGGTCACCATTCTGGTCGCTCTTTTCTTTACTTGCTCCAGTTTGTCGGTCTTTTTTAAAATGTGCCGCCCAGAACTGGACACAGTATTCCAGATGAGGTCTGACCAAAGAGGAGTAGAGGGCAATAATGACTTCACGTGATCTAGACTGTATGCTTCTGTTAATACAGTTAGGTCCATATATATTTGGACAGAGACAAAATTTTTCTAATTTTGGTTCTAGACATTACCACAATGAATTATAAACAAAACAATTCAGATGCAGTTGAAGTTCAGACTTTCAGCTTTGAGGGTGTCCACATTAAAATTGGATGAAGGGTTTAGGAGTTTCAGCTCCTTAACATGTGCCACCCTGTTTTTAAAGGGACCAAAAGTAATTGGACAATTGACTCCAAGGCTATTTCATGGACAGGCGTGGGCAATCCCTTCGTTATGTCATTCTCAATTAAGCAGATAAATGGCCTGGAGTTGATTTGAGGTGTGGTGCTTGCATTTGGAAGGTTTTGCTGTGAAGGAAACATGCGGTCAAAGGAGCTCTCCATGCAGGTGAAACAAGCCATCCTTAAGCTGCAAAAACAGAAAAAACCCATCCGAGAAATTGCTACAACATTAGGAGTGGCAAAATCTACAGTTTGGTACATCCTGAGAAAGAAAGCAAGCACTGGTGAACTCATCAATGCAAAAAGACCTGGGCACCCACGGAAGACAACAGTGGTGGATGATCGCAGAATAATCTCCATGGTGAAGAGAAACCCCTTCAAAACAGCCAACCAAGTGAACAACACTCTCCAGGAGGTAGGCGTATCAATATCCAAATCTACCATAAAGAGAAGACTGCATGAAAGTAAATACAGAGGGTTCACTGCACGGTGCAAGCCACTCATAAGCAACAAGAATAAAAAGGCTAGACTGGACTTTGCTAAAAAACATCTAAAAAAAAAGCCAGCACAGTTCTGGAAGAACATTCTTTGGACAGATGAAACCAAGATCAACCTCTACCAGAATGATGGAAAGAGAAAAGTATGGCGAAGGCATGGTACAGCTCATGATCCAAAGCATACCACATCATCTGTAAAACATGGCGGAGGCAGTGTGATGGCTTGGGCATGCATGGCTGCCAGTGGCACTGGGTCACTAGTGTTTATTGATGATGTGACACAGGACAGAAGCAGCCGAATGAATTCTGAGGTATTCAGAGTCATACTGTGTGCTCAGATCCAACCAAATACAGCCAAACTGATTGGTCGTCGTTTCATACTACAGATGGACAATGACCCAAAACATAAAGCCAAAGCAACCTAGGAGTTTATTAAAGCAAAGAAGTGGAATATTCTTCAATGGCCAAGTCAGTCACCTGATTTCAACCCAATTGAGCATGCATTTCACTTGTTAAAGACTAAACTTCAGACAGAAAGGCCCACAAACAAACAGCAACTGAAAACCACCGCAGTGAAGGCCTGGCAGAGCATCAAAGAGGAGGAAACACAGCGTCTGGTGATGTCCATGAGTTCAAGACATCAGGCAGTCATTGCCAACAAAGGGTTTTCAACCAAATACTAGAAATGAACATTTTATTTACAATTATTTAATCTGTCCAATTACTTTTGGTCCCTTTTAAAACAGGGTGGCATATGTTAAGGAGCTGAACCTCCTAAACCCTTCATCCAATTTTAATGTGGATACCCTCAAATGAAAGCTGAAAGTCTGAGCTTCAGCTGCATCTGAATTGTTTTGTTTAAAATTCATTGTGGTAATGTCTAGAACAAAAATTAGAAAAATGTTGTCTCTGTCCAAATATATATGGACCTAACTGTACATCCTAGAATTGCATTTGCCTTTTTTGCTGCTGCATCACACTGTTGACTCATATTCAGTCTGTGATCTATTAGTATACCCAAGTCTTTTTCACATGTGCTGTTGCTTAGCCCTATTTCTCCCATTCTGTACATGCTTTTTTCATTTTTATTGCCCAGATGTAGTACTTTGCATTTTTCCCTGTTAGTTGCTGCCCACTGCTCCAGTTTATTTACATCTTTTTGAATCCTCTCGCTCTCTTCTCTAGCATTAGCTATCCCTCCTAGCTTTGTGTCATCAGCAAATGTAATCAGTTTACCCTCAATTCCTTCATCTAAATCGTTGATAAAGACGTTGAACAATACAGAGCCCTGTGGTACCCCACTTGAGACATTCTTCCAACTGGATGTGCAGCCATTTACGACCACTCTTTGGGTCCTATCACTAAGCCAGTTTTGAATCCACCTAACAATTGCCCTGTCCATTCCATACTTAGTCATTTTTTCAATAAGGATTGTGTGAGATACTTTGTCAAATGCTTTGCTGAAGTCAAGATATACTATATCTACAGCATTTCCCAGATCCACCCAATCAGTGATTCTGTCATAGAAGGAAATTAAGTTAGTCTAACATGACTTATTAGTAACAAACCCATGCTGACTCTGTTTAATCACTTCATTCTTATCCAGGTGCTTACATACATGTTGCTTAACAATTTGTTCAAAGATCTTTCCTGGTATAGAAGTCAGACTCATCGGCCTATAGTTGCATGGGTCCACCTTCTTCCCCATTTTGAAGATAGGAACAACATTTACTCTTCGCCAGTCTTCTGGGACTTTTCCTGTTCTCCAAGAATTTTCAAAGCTTATGGAAAGGGGTTCAAAAATTTCTTCTGCTATCTCCTTCAGTACTCTGGGGTGTAATTCATCTGGACCTGGAGACTTGAATTAATTTAGGTTAGCTAAGTGTTTCCTCACTATCTTTCTGTTTATAGATATCCTGGATTCTTCTATTCCCTTAATAGGACAGTGAAGAACAGTTGATGTTACATTTCCTTTCTGAGAGAAAACAGATGCAAAATAGGAATTTAAAAGTTTGGCCTTCTCAACATCCTGTCTTACCATTTCATCATTTTCATCCTGTAAAAATCCTATAGCATCTTTGACTTTTCTTTTACTTTTGACATATCCCCAAAATCCTTTATTATTGCTTTTGACATCTCTTGCAAGCCTCAATTCATTGTCAGCTTTAGATAATCTGATTTGTGCCCTGCAGGTTCTGCAGACAGCATTATATTCTTCTTTAGATATGCCTCCCTCTTTCCATTTCATAAACATTTCTTTCTTCCTTTTTAGCATGTGCTTAAGTTCTGTGTTCATCCATCCTGGTTTCCTTAACTGCTTCCTATTCTTCCCTCTTTTCGGAATTTTTAACAATTGTGCTTTGAGAATTTCATTTTTCAAGATTTCCCATCCTTCCTGGACATTTTTGTCCTTAAGGATATCCAGCCATTGGATCGCTCCAATTCTCTTTCTGTATCCCTTAAAATCTGCCTTTCTGAAATCTAACCTTGACGTCTGAGTCTTCACAGGTCTTCCTCCTCTAGTTATCCAAAATTCTAAAATAGCATGGTCGCTACCTCCTAGGGTCCCAGCCACTTTTACCTCAACCATTTCCTCCCTGTTTATAAGGATTAGATCCAAGGTAGCAGTTCCCCTTGTTTTCTCCCCTACCTTTTGGAAGATAAAGTTGTCAGCAAGAGAGGATAAGAATTTTCTTGACCTGTTAGTTTTGCCTGAGAGAGATTCCCAACAAATGTCTGGATAGTTGAAATCTCCCATGACAACTATGTCATATTTTTTGGAGAACTTGGCCATTTGATGCATAAAGAGTTCATCCATATCTTCAACTTGCACAGGCGGTCTGTAGTAAATGCCTACAATGGTGTCCTTTTCATTGTTCTGTCCTTGTATTCTTACCCAAACAGTTTCCACAGAATTCCCAGTCTCAGAAGCTTCAATCTCTGTGCAGATATATGCGTTTCTAACATACAATGCGACACACCCTCCTCGTTTATCAAGTCTGTTTCTTGCAAATAAGTTGTATCCTTCTAGTCTTGTATTCCAATCATGTGTATTGTCCCACCAAGTTTCAGTGATTCCAATGACATCATATTTCTTTTCCTGCGTTAGTAGTTCCAATTCTCCTTGTTTTTTTGCCCATGCTTTGTGCATTAGTATAGAAACATTTTAGTTTGTGATTGGTTTCTCTTTCTCCAATATTTTTATTATTTCGATTTTGTTGTCTTTGTTCTTATCTCCCACTTCTAATGGCAGAGTTCTCAATAGCATTTGTCAGGTGTATGGCTTTTTCTGGCCTTTTGCTTCCCTTCCCACATTGTTCTAGTTTAAAGCTCTCCTGTTGAGTGTAGCAAGGCGACTTCCAAATACATGTTTTCCAGTCTTCGTAAGGTGCACCCCAACTCTAGCAAGTAGTTCATCGTATAGGTAATTCACTCCGTGATCCAGAAATCCAAATCCTTGCTGACGGCACCATCGACGTAGCCAGTTGTTCACCTGCAGAATCTTATTTCACCTCCTTGTTCCATGGCCATCCACTGGGAGGATGGAAGAGAAGACCACCTGCGCTCTCAGTTCTAATTATATGCTAAATAGGTTGCAAGTCAAATTTTTGTATGAGATATCCAAGATGATTGTCTATAAAATGATGGTAGTCTCATTTTCAAAGCAGTAGTGGATGGTAAGAAATGAAGCCTAAAATTCAAAAGTTCAAAACATTATTATCCCTTTGCTCGTCAGTATACTCTAAATATAACAGTATAACAGTAATAATTATACCAATAAATTTAAGTAAAATTAATATTAAATGTAAGGAAATATATAAAATAAAAATTATCAAAATCTCTGCATTTGAAACTATTATTAAAGCATTTGCCCTCTTTCAAACAAATCTTCATCCTCTGATCCATCAGTGAGCTCAGCGGCTCTACCAGTGTAGACGGAACAACTGAACTCACCAATTGGCTGCCAAGCTGTCAATCCAACGTAAACGTGGTAGCCAACACCTGATACTGGGAACAGCGGATGAGACTCATCAGTGGACGTTGATTATGGTGTGATTTAGTTTTTTATACCAAAATGCGCCGAGAAACGAAGGTTTCTTGATTTCTTGAATAGGGACATCCATTTTAAGATCATTTTTACAAGAAAATGATAACAGCAGAAACTTATTTGGACTACAACAGAAGGTAGGTGAGGTTAAATTGTTAAAAGCACTACCAATAATCTCATCAAGAATTGCCTCTTTTTAACATAGTGGGATACTTTCCCACTAAAGCCCCCGTTACACACTGCGATATCGCTAGCAATATCGCTGTAAAGTCACCGATTTTGTGACGTTGCAGCGATATTGTTAGCGATATCGCTGCATGTGATACTTACCTCCGACCGGCTCCCCCGCTGGTTATCGCTGATCGCGCGAGAAGCTCCTGGACCATTCCTGTGGCGCCGACGAGCGACGCGTGGAGCCGGGCGGGAGGACGCAGGATCGCCGCGTCTGACAGGTAAGTAGCGACCCCCGACCCCTGCTCTATCGCTGGTGAGATCTGCCTGTGTGGCAGCTCACTAGCGACCACCTAGCGATGCACCAGCGATCCTGACCGCGTCATATCGCTGGTCGGGATCGCTGGTGCATCGCTAGGTGTAACGGTACCCTTAGTCGTCACACTATACTTTTACAGATAGACTTATAAATGAAGCTTTTATCAGACAATCTGCAAATAACATATATGATGAGAAATAAATATGTTTTCTGATATCAATAGAAGATATTGAGCAGGACCACAGCATGAATTTTCTGGATTTCCTAAGCAATATAACAAGTAAAGAATTTGCTAAGTAAATAGAAGTGAAACGTTATCTTAGCAAAGGAGAATCTGACTATTACAGTCAACAACAAACCAGATTATCTTTGCTTGTCGCATGGGATACATATTAACAGTCACTAAAACTTCATGTCTTTGCATAATGACTTTTTTAATTCAGTTGCTAATTTTTGGAAGCTGAAAGAATTATCTTGCAGAATTCTTAATAGTCTAACTCTATTCACACATAGTAAATGAAAGTAAAAAAAGAAAAAACACATTCATCCAAAGATTTTACCGACATTTCTCAAATTATCCCTTAAGTGTTAAATGCTACTATTTGCATTTAATGAGCACCAAATGCTACTGAATGATCAGGGCTTTCACTGGCTATAGAATCATTCCGCTTGCACTGCAGAGCGCCATGCCATCATTTACAAAAACATAATACACTGGTAATCACACTTAATTTAAATAGAAAATTTGCCAATTTCAAACGGCAGGATCTGCAATGTGACTCTATAGAAGAGCTGCAATGATCAAGTCTGTTTTTACTTGACACAAGTTAGAAAACATACTCCTGTAACATTTCAAGGGAAAAAGCTTCATTTGAAGGCAACCAACAGCTTTGTGTAAACGCGTTCTTGCTTAAAGAGGACTTTTCAATGTTAAACTGGATACAGGATTTTTTTTTTTTGCAATCTTGCCTCTCTGTTGTGGAGATATTAGCAATCAAAGTATTTAGCACATAATGAGTTAACTGTTTTGCTAAATCCAAGTGTCTGTCTTCGGATATATTTCACAGGGGATGTGTACATCTTCTCCCTGTATGAATTACCCAATTATAAGCAGGCAGTAGCACAGCAGAAAATGCATAATCCCCACCAGGTTTCTTAGTGTGTGAGATGTAATGATACAGCTCTGATCTCCTGGTCTAACCTTCTGCATAAATTAGAAAGTACAGCTGAGATTAAAGCACAGATTACTCACGGCTTTCAGCTGCAAGAGGAGAGCAGCATAGCTGAGGGTAGCTGTGTCACATTACAAATTTTTCTATTGGCTCTCCTCTCATAACACTGTCACCTCTACTCTACTGACCCTCCTCCCACACTGCCTATCTGAGGATGAGTCACACTTATGTCTGTTAACGGGAACTTGTAACTGCTCAGCAGTGAGAGCACAACAAGTTTTTCTTGTGAGAGACATGAGTACACTCAACTTTGTTCTCACGGCAAAAAGACTACAAAATACTGTAAGCACAACAGACATAACTGTGACTCGTTCTCGGACTGGCAGTGTGGAGGGAGACGCAGAACAGCAGAGCGGACAGTGCTATGAGAGGAGGAAAGCTGATAGAAGGGTTTGTAATGTAAACAACTGGATAATAGAGGGCACAACCTTATACAAATGGATCAATCTGCAAACGGACATTGCCAATTTTGTGCTCCGAAAGTTGAATGATGCTCCATCCCTTCTGAGCATACAAATCGTAGTTTTCCACCACAAATACAGCTTTGGTGTACTCAGGAGAAACTGAGAAACAAATTGTATGGTTTATTTTCTCCTGTAACCCTTTTGAGAATGCAAAATTTGAGGCTAAAGTAGCATTTATGTGGGAAAAAAATAAAATTTCCACTTTTGTCTTCCACATTGCTATAATTCCGGTGAAGACTCTAAAGGGTTAATAAAGTACTTGAATGTGGTTTTGAGCACTTTGAGGGGTGTAGTTTTTTAGAATGGTGTCACATAGGCTCCTCAAAGTCACTTGAAATTTTAGTTTCAACATTTTTATTGAAAAGAAAACATCGGTTAACATGAAGTACACTCACAGTAGGGTACAAGGATCACCTCGCAGGGGGTGATACATAGGAGAGAACATGAAAACCCATGTATTGTCCTTGACCTCTTAGTTTTGAGAACTCGCAAAACAGCAATTTTAACATAGCAAAATTAAGTTTACTGGGGGGGGGGGGGGCGGAGGGAGTATATGGTGACTGTCAATAATACGAGATAAGAAGACATGAAACAATAGCCTATGTGATTTAAAGTTAATAATTGTAGACAATAACCCCTGTAGCAATACATTATATACGAGATAAAGATATCATCCTGGAGAGGTCCTTGCTGTTATATGTCCGGATCCAAGGATCCCAGACTTTGGAAGGCATCGAAATAGTCAGATCTGATGGCTTCTATTTTTTCATAGAACATTATTAAATTAACTCTTCTCTTCACCTGCATTATTGATAGCGTATTAGTTTTCCATCTGCTAGCTATGTGGTTTCTGGTTGCCATAGTAATAAAATCAATAAGTCGGCAAGACTTTATTTGTATTGGTTGGTCTGTCCCCCAGAAATAATACTGACGGCGGTATAGATAATTTCCTGTTTAGGACTGTATTGATTAATTTTACTACATCTTTCCAGAGAGACTTCACTATCGGGCAAGTCCACCATATGTGGTGTATCCCCACTATCAGTACACCCCCTAAAACAATTGCCTGGGGTGATGTAATATACATTGTGTACGAAGCTAGGAACATAGTGAGTTCTATGGAACAATTTAAGGGATGGTTCAGTGAGTGAAATTTGATTTCTACCCTTCATTATATTTTCGTAGCATCTATACCACCTTTGTGGTGTATGGGAGATTTGTAGATCTGTTTCCCATTGCTCCATAGCCCTCAGCTTCGAGCATTCCCTAGGTTGGTTAAAAATAGAGTAAAGAAGGGATATAAGACCGTTCCCCAATGGGTCGTATAGACATTTTAATTCGAAAGTTGTAGGCTTTGTATTTGTGGAGTTAACTGTTAGGTTTTGCAAAAAATGAAAAATTTGTTCCAGTCTGAAAGCTTCAGACCTTTGTACTTGATATTTAGTGATGAACTCTTGTTTTGACATTAACTTAAAGTGAGTAGATAGACTTTGCAGTCTGACTAATTTATTCTGTTGCCACCATGTGTGGTTTCGGGACATAACCCCTGGGGGAAACATGGGATTATTAAATAAATTCAAAAGTGGGGAAGAATGAGGCTGTAATGCAAATTGAAATCTATTTGCTCTCCAGATATGTAGAGAATGAAAAGTGTATGGCGAGTGTAGCGCTAGGTCTTTCGGTAAGAGTCCTGTAGCCCAAATTAAGCTTTCCAAAGAGTAGGGTGCTAGATGGGCATTTTCTATTTAAGGCCAGATGGGCATGTGTTGCTCTGCGATTACCCCTGCTAGCTGGGCAATCTGGGCCGCCTTGTAATAATGATTGAAGTTCGGTAGCAAAACTCCTCCCTCTCTTTTATGTCTAAATAGGATTTGTTGGGAAATATGAGGCTTTTTATTATTCCAAATAAAACACGTTATATGCGAATTTATCATTTTGAATGTCAACAGAGGAATTGGAATGGGGAGAGACCGAAACAAAAAGTCACTTGAAATTTTGGTGGAAAAATAAGAAATTGTTGATTTAATCCTTCTAACTCATTAACAAAAATAATTATTCTTCAAAAATGATGCTGATGTGACGCAGACATGCGGTAAATTTTATTTATTAACTATTTAGTGTGGTATAACCATCTTCACATACAAACACAAGTTATATTGAATCAATTTTACTACTGTCATGAAGTACAAAATGTCCCTAAACATAACCCAATCTCAGAATCATTGGGATACATTAAAGTGTTCCAGAGTTATCACCTCATAAAGTGACACTGGTCAGAAATGAAAAAAATGGCCTGGTCACAAAGGTGTAAACAGGCATAGGGGTGAAGGGGTTTAATGCTGTCTTTGGTTTTGTGTATAATGAATGTATAATATTTTTATGTGATCCTTTTTGCATACTTCTCTTTATATCCAAAGAGTTTGTAATGTGACACAGCTAAACTCAGCTGCATGTTCTAATCATGTAGAAGGTTAGACAAGGAAATCAGAGCTGTATCATTACGCCACGCGCACACGTTGAGTATTTGGTGAGTTTTTACCTCAGCATTTGTAAGCCAAAATCAGGAGTGGGCAAAAAATGCGAAAGTGGTGCTGTGTTTCTATTATACTTTTCCTCTAAGGCTACTTTCACACATCAAATGTTTTCCAACAGGCAGGATCTGGCCATTTTTTAAAAACCGGATCCAGCGAAATCTGCCTCCGGATCCAGTTTTCGCTCATTGAATTGTATTAGCACCGGATCGCGCCGCATGGCCTTCCATTTCTTCCAGTTTCTGCCGGATCCGGCTAAAATATTGATTCCGGCATCTGGAAAAAAGTCTCAAGTAACCTTTTTCGTCTGCGGCGAAAAACAGGACAGCGCCGCATCTGGCTTTTTGCTACAATTCAAGTCTATGGGCGCCGGATCCGGAAAAAGACGGATCCGACTACCGGATCCGTTTTTTTTAAGTCTGAGCATGCTCAGATCCAATTGCCAAGCCCCCAGGAAACAGATATGGTGAGGCCCTCATCCATTACCAGCCAGCTAGATGGATCTGTTTCATCAGTTTTCCACAATTTACGCCGGATCCGGATTTTCTAAAAATATCCAGATCCTGTCTGTCGGAAAAAAACTAATGTGTGAAAGTAGCCTAACTGTTCCACTCCAAAACTCATCAAACACTGAATGTGTGCACGTGGCCTTACATCTCATACACTGAGAAACCTAAGCTACGTTGGGAGTGTGTTATTTCTCCTGTGTGTTGCTGCCTAATAATGATTGGGCAACTCATACAAGTAGAAGAAGTATACGTCCTCAGTAAAAAAAAAAAATCTGACAACACCCACTTGGACTTAACAAAAGTTAAATCATTGGATCCCAAATAATTTCACTGCTAGTATCTTTGAAACAAAGAGGAAAAAGCAAAAAAAACTAAAGTTTTTTCTGCCCTACAACCATTATTACATTCTGTGTTCAGTTCAACATGAAAAAATTGGTGAAAGTTGCACTTCTACAGGGATGCACTAAAACCTAGGCCCTGATTTATCATAGTGATTTCACCAGATTTTTGGATTAAAGCACTTCACTTTGAAAAGTTACAAAATGCTTGTTTGCATAACTTGAAGATGTGCAAACATTTTGCAACTTTTGGCGGTTTTATGCCAGTCCCAGGCAGATCCTCCACAGTGGCAAGATCATAATCCGGGTGCGTGGCTTCGGTGTCTATGAGGAAGCACACTTGAAGAGGGAGCTCCAGGGAAAATCCCTAAAAAGCGGCAAAAACGCATTTTTCTGGAGGCATCCTGCCCGCAAACCTTCCTTAACGGACCCCCCACTGCACCAAGAATACCCCCATCCTATATTTTCCAAAGAATTTTTTTTTTTTTTTTGTGCATGGGGCTGAGGACTAATATCACCAACCGGAGCCTGCGGGACCTACTGACTCAGGGAAGCTTAAGAACCCTGTACCTGGGCTTATCTTCTGCCCACAATCGCTCCCTATAACCAAGGACCCCACAAAAATCCTACAACATAGACCCCCGGACATTTTGCTGCAGTTGTGGCATCCCTGGCTGACACCAGAGAATAGAGGCACAGCACCATCGCGCTCTATATATAGCATGATACGCCGCATTCTCCCCTCCTTCGGAGTCTGAGGGGACCCCCCGGAGATTTCAAAACTCAATAAGATCCCCCAAGTTCCTTCATTGAAGCAGGACCTGGACCTCTACAACCATGCCTGCAAGGTAATAGCACCGCTGAAGCGCCATTAAAACATACTTGGAGACCTGCTATCTGATTAGTGCAGGTCTCCAAACGTAGCAGGGGACCCCTGGGACTAAACCGCAGGATTAGCACAGCTCTTTGAGGCCATTTAGTGGGGGCACAATAGCGTTATTCGCTGCCTTTTTTTTTGCCGCGATTTACCGAAAATATCACTCCGCCGCTTAAATTTAGTCCCCGGCTTCACCCTGGCGTTCACTGGAGGCGAAAAAAGTAGTTCCTCCAAAAAGGGATATAGAGCCGATTTAGGGGGGCCCCACTGGACTGATAATTATTGTATGTGCCTCCCCCCATCCCCACTACTAATTGGACCCGCTGGTTTTACCCGCAACTGAGACTTTTAATATTTGCAATTGATGTCTATGGGAAGTAGTTCCGGCCGATTTCTCAGTGCATCAGGAAGTGGCTGATAACAGCGAGACTCAAGTGGAAATAGATTTAACAATAAAATTTTCTATTCCCTGCCCTAATTTGCACACATAATAAAGGATCCCTTGACTTAGTGGCCTTGATCTTTGCCCCTATTTTTGTGACTGATTATAGTGCTGCCGGCAATCTTGGGCACATAGAGTTAAATTTGCCCGTCCTTCTCACTCTCAATCACGATCATGAGCAACCAAAAATTTAAGGGGAAAAATGTCCCTTCTACCCCAATCAAAACTCAACTGGGGTCACAATTTGACAGACCACAGGGCCGCAGAGATCAAGAAAGAAACAGACCTAGTCTCATCGCCTCTCCCAGGCGTAGGTCCAGATCTCCGCAGAGGGATAAGCCTCGCTTATTGGACTATGGACTCAACAACAATTCTGCAGGCGATAAATCATCCGCTACCAAAATGGATTCCTCTGTAAATTTAAAGAGAACAAACCCAGGAGCCTATAATGAAAAATTTACCTTTTCTGGGAACAATTACGAAGACAAAACGGAATCTAGCGATACATCCCCTAACCCATCTCCATTAAAAAGCAAAGGAAAATACGAAGACTCTGAGTCCCACAAAGATAAAGGTCCACCGAGTCTACTCCCTCCTCTACATTCAGCCAGCTCAGGTCAATCGGGCCATGATGACCTAATAAAAAAATTCTCTCGCATGTTGGATGAGAGATTTGAATCCCATCGTAGGGAAGTGAGATCAGACATGGAGTCCTACTTCCAAAAATACTGCGAGAAAATCGACAGCATAGACAGACAACTGACAAAACATGAGGAGAGGATCAATAGACTCGAGCACAGGTCAACTATTTCCTTTGAAGAAGTGGACAGACTCACCTCAGAGATGAAGCACCTGCGTACTAAGATGGCGGATCTTGAGGACCGGAGCAGGCGAAATAATTTGAAGGTCAGAGGTATCCCGGAAGATGTACCTCAAGAACAACTCTC
The DNA here is from genome assembly GCF_039654945.1 of Dendrobates tinctorius. NCBI lineage: Eukaryota > Metazoa > Chordata > Amphibia > Anura > Dendrobatidae > Dendrobates > Dendrobates tinctorius. The sequence continues at coordinate 46,636,448 of NW_027361698.1, forward strand.
GGAGCACCTCAAAGCTATCTTTAAATCAGCCCTGCCAGACCTGTCTGACTTGGACCTGACGATAGATAGAATTCACCGTCTACCCAAACCCAACAAGATCCCGGCGGAATTGCCCAGAGATACCATTCTTAAAGTGCATTTTTTCAAATCTAAGGAACGGATCCTTAACTACTTAAAAGATAGAAAAACTTTTCCGGAACCACACGGAGCTCTAAAAGTATTCCCCGACTTCTCCAAAGAGACTTTGGAAGGCCGAAGAGAGTTCAGACCAGTGACTATGGCCCTCCGCGACAAGAGAGTCGACTACAAATGGGGATTTCCTCTACGACTGCTGATCTCACATCGGGGCAGGAATATACCAGTCTATACCGTCGAAGAAGGAATGGACTTTGTTAGGTCACTTGACAGAGACTGACCAGGCATCCGCTGGAAAAATGTCTTCTAATTAATAGAAGCCTCCGCTTCTCTGCAACCAAGGATTTTCCCTTATTCCCGTCCACTTTCACTAACCCCCTCTTACTTTTCAGGTAGCTCTACGGACCTACTTGTGTCTATTTTACAGTTGACATATTTGTTGTTGTCTATTCTTTATATTCTATATTTTAGGTTCTAATTTTACAGGATCCAGAGTTCTCTCATTGGATTCTTCAATCAAAAACCCGTCATTGCTCCTGCAACACTCGTAGTTGGTATACTTATTACTGTTAATTACAATATTCAGTGCAATTTTTGCTTTTTAGGTTCAAGACTTGTAAGTTCTCTAGATCTTATCTTGTTATCCAGGTCAAATTTCCTTTACAGGTTCCAGTTATCTAACGGTTAAAATGACTTTTAAAATTGTGTCCTACAACGTGAGAGGACTAAATAGCCCCCAAAAGAGGCACGCTTTGTGGAGAGAATTAATCAAATCACAAGCGGACATCGCCTGTATTCAGGAGACTAAATTTTTGACAGGAAACCACCCCTACTTTCAACGTCGCAGCTTCCCTCATATTTTTGAGGCCTGCAATTCTAGCAAACGAGCTGGAGTGGTTACCCTAGTCAAAAATACGGTTCCATTTGAGGTAATTGAAGATTTTGGTGATGCTAAAGGCAGGTATCACATCTTAATCTGCATTATTAACGGACAAACTAGCACTTTGGTTAACATATATGCACCGAATAGACACCAGGCCAGATTCTTGACGAAAGTGATGAAAAAGGTAACCGAGGTGAGAAAAGGGACCCTCATACTTCTGGGCGACTTTAACACCACTCCAGATAGGACTATTGATTCCACTTCAGATTCCCGACCGGCCTCGAACGATCTGAATTGGTGGCTGGATAAGAATGAACTTTACGACACATTTCGATGTCTAAATTCATCCTCCAGAGAATACACACATTTTTCATCAGTCCACCAATCGGCCTCCAGGATTGATTTAATCTTATCCGACATCTTTTCCCTTAAAAAATTGAAAAAGGTCAGTATTGGAGATAGGACTATATCAGATCACTCCCCAGTCATTGGCGAATTCCTCTTTGGGCCGCCATTAAGAAACACCAGAATGTGGAAATGTAACTCTAACATCATACACGATCCCATCCATAAAGCAACAATCCAAAAAGCCATAGACGATTTTTTCCTTGAAAATACCCCGGAGGCTACCAATCCATCTAACAACTGGTGCGCCCATAAGGCCGTCATCAGGGGTATTTTAATCAATATTTCCTCCAAGATCAAAAGAGAAAATAGGGAAAAATTGGATAAACTTCACAAGTCCATACGTGAACAGGAGAAATACATATTAGACCACCCCTCATGTCCCTCTAATAAACAGGCAGAATTGGCAAAATTAAGACAAGACCTACGCAATTTACTTTATTCACCCTATGAAGCAGCCCTTAATTCCTCGAAGTATAAATTCTATTCCGCTTTAAACAAACCCACACGGTATATGGCAAATAAAATTAAAAGACTAAGGATCCACAACAGAATTAGTAAAATTTCATCCATGGAAGGCGATAAAATTCTTCACCATCCCCAGGATATAGTTAATGAGTTTTCCAAATATTATAGCAAACTTTATAATTTGAACACGGACCCCCTATCACCACCCCCAAAAGAAAAGGACATCAAATCATACCTGACAAACATTAAACTACCATCTTTAACCAACGACGATATAGAATCTTTGTCTGCTCCATTCACTACCCAGGAAGTCGAAGACACGATTAAACACCTCGATCTTCATAAGTCACCTGGGCCGGACGGCTATAATAATACATACTACAAAATCTTCAGTAAATCCCTTTCCCCACAGTTAACGAAACTCTTCAACCATGCCTCCGCAATAGGTTCCTTTCCGCCTGAGATGCTGGAGGCCTCCATTACTCTAATTCCCAAACAATCTGGTGACCCCCTATCTCCAAGTAACTACAGACCAATTTCCTTGCTCAATACAGACACAAAATTATTTTCAAAAATCCTAGCAAACAGGTTGAGTTATATACTTCCCAATTTGGTGGCGAACGACCAAATGGGTTTCGTAAAAGGCAGGCAACCAGCCGATGCTACAAGGAGAATACTGGACTCCGTCAAACTTACTAACTCCACCAGGTCCCCAACAGTTTTCATATCACTTGACGCCGAGAAGGCATTCGACCGCATCGACTGGTGTTTCCTGAAACATACCTTAATTAAATTTGGGTTCAACAACAATCTCCTTAAAACATTCATGGCACTATACAAAAAACCCACAGCTAAAGTTAACTGCAATAATCACATCTCAGATACATTCGCTATCAATAACGGCACAAAACAAGGATGCCCCCTCTCACCACTATTATTCAACTTAGCGTTAGAACCATTAGTGGAGTCCATAAGACAAAACTCAAAAATAACTGGCCTCTCTACCAACAACCGCCAACATAAACTCAGCCTGTTTGCGGACGACATAATCCTGACCCTTACAAACCCTGTATCATCAACTATGGAAACCCTCAAGGAACTAGAAACCTTTTCAGCCCTTTCAAATTTTAAAACCAATAACTCAAAATCCAACATACTACCTATCCATGTCAATCCCGAAGAAACTACTGCCTAAAATCTTTTATTTCATTTAATTGGTGCAGGAAGGAACTACCGTATCTAGGTATTATAATCAATAAAGATTTAAACAAAACTGTTATTTCAAACATGAAAAAGTTGTCGGACTCGATTCAGAAGGACAGCAATACCTTCAGAGATAGAGACCTGACCTGGTGGGGGAGGAACCTAGCGGTGAAATTGTTTACATTACCTAAAATTCTGTATATTCTCAGATGCATACCACTTCCTATCACCACTGCATGCCTAACGGCCATTCAGTCGCGAATAAACAATATTATTTGGAACCACAAAAAAACAAGAACTGACACCAGAACATTATTCAAAAAGAAACTTCATGGTGGATTTAGTCTTCCGAATATCTCCGCTCATTATTATACTTTGTTAATTAAACAGAGTATACATTGGTTATCAGACACGAGTGTTCCCGCATGGCATGACCTGGAGGTAGACATCAACAAAGGTAATCATCTCAAATCTCTGGTTTTCCAAGCCATTTCTAATCTGACTACAAATAACCACACTCACCCGATATTTCAGGCAATTTCCTTGGCCTGGTGTAAAATCTCTAGATTAGATGGCCGTAGCCAAAAAATATCCACGCTGTATAGACTACCTTTAACCCATGTCTATACATTCTTGGGAAAAACTACACCCCCTCACTGGGCTGACTTCAAAATAAATACAATAGGTGACATCTTCAATGGCCCCAACTACTTGAGTTTCAGTTTAATAAAGAATAACTTCAAAGTGCCTTCTTCTTTCTTCCATGAATATTTGTTACTAAGGGAACATATCAAATTATTCTTAAGTAATAAACCTAGATTTACAGAGGCGTCTCTAAAAATTTTGGTTAACCTGCATCACCAAATCTTCTGGGGACATAAATTTATTTATGATTGTTTCAACAAAGACTTGTCTCTTACAAAAAGCGCCCATATGCTCACTTGGGAGAAATCTCTCAACCTCACTACCTCTGCAGATGAATGGGAGGAAACATTTTCATTATCCAACCGGTCTACGATATCTATGCCTCTCCTGGAATCACACTTCAAGGTATACACCAGATGGTACTATACACCATCTAGACTAGCTCACATAGATGTCTCCAACTCCCCACTTTGTTGGAGAAAATGCGGCTGTAAGGGGGATCTATTACACATTTTCTGGAGTTGCCCTACTGTTGTTACCTTTTGGTCAGGAATTTCCTCTATAATTACCAAACTCTCTGGTTCACCATTTACCTTCACACCACAATTGGCCCTGCTCTCTCTGAATACCTCTGCCTTAGATAATTCTCTTCAACGAATTGTTATACATATTTGCATGGTCGCCAAAAATGCTATCGCCTTTCACTGGAAAAGTCATACATTACCTGATGTTGACTTCATTGTCAAACTAATTACACAACACAGAGACCTCGAACTTAAGTTCGCTCTGTCCAACAATAGTTTCGTCCAATTCTACAGAAAGTGGCACAAATGGGATCAATCTTTCCCTCCATCACTTACCTGATTAGCCTTTATATTTAATTATTCTTGGCCTCTGTATTATCTTATATTGGTCTTTATAATGTTAAGGTCAAAGTCATGTTCTATCATAGCACTGTTTGCTTCTATTCTGTATACCATAGTTTGTTGTTTACAATGCTATTTTTTCAAGGGCTGCGTCCCTTGCTTTACTTGGGTCAAATTGTTGCTGCTTTGCAAATTTACGTTTGTTGTTATGTTTACTGCCCTACCCTTACATCAACTCCCTCCCCCCCCCATCCCCTCTACCCCCCACCCCCCTCTATACCCTTGTTAAAAAAAATAAAAATATTGGAAAAGAAGATCATAATCCGGACAAGGTGCGACGATGGCCACTTGAAAATTTTTTAAAGTTCTTAAAATGTTATGCCACTTCAGTCGTGTAACTTACGCCAAAAATTTACCCCAATCACTGACTACAGGGTGGGCCATTTATATGGATACACCTAATTAAAATTGGAATGGTTGGTGATATTAACTTCCTGTTTGTGGCACATTAGTATATGGGAGGGGGGGAAACTTTTCAAGATGGGTGGTGACCATGGTGGCCATTTTGGATCCAACTTTATTTTTTTCAATGGGAAGTGGGTCATGTGGAACATCAAACTTATTGAGAATTTCAAAAGATAAGCAATGGTGAGCTTGGTTTTAACGCAACTTTATTCTTTCATGAGTTATTCACAAGTTTATGACCACTTATAAAATGTGTTCAATGTGCTGCCCACTGTGTTGGATTGTCAATGCAACCCTCTTCTCCCACTCTTGACACACTGATAGCAACACCGCAGAAGAAATGTTAGCACAGGCTTCCAGTATCCGTTGTTTCAGATGCTGCACATCTCGTATCTTCACAGCACAGACAATTGCCTTCAGATGACCCCAAAGATAAAAGTCTAAGGGGGTCAGAGACCTTGGTGGCCATTCAACTGGCCCATGACGAACAATGTACTTTCCAGGAAACTGTTCATGTAGGAATGCTTGGACCTGACACCCATAATTGATGGTATGGTGTGGTATATTGGGTACAAAGATAGTGGGGCCATTCTTCAACAATGGAAACCTCAATGCCACTGGATATCTGAAATTGCTACATGATGATGTGTTGCCCTCTTTATGCACTGAAGATGGCACGTTCCCTGAGTTTTTCCAGCAAGATGGTGCACCCCCGCATTATGGGTGTCAGGTCCGAGCATTCCTACAAGGAATCTGACCCCCTTAGACTATCATTTCTTCTGCAGTGTTGCTATCAGCGTGTCAAGAGTGGGAGAAGAGGGTTGCATTGACAATCCAACACAATGGGCAGCACTTTGAATACATTTTATAAGTGGTCATAAACTTGTAAATAACTCATGAAAGAATAAACTTACGCTAAAATCAAGCACACCATTGTTTTATATGTGAAATTCTCAATAAGCCTGATGTCACATGACCCTCTTCCCATTGGAAAAAATAAAGTTGGATCCAAAATGGCTGCCATGTTCACCACCCATCTTGAAGATTCCCCCCTCCCATATACTAATGTGCCACAAACAGGAAGTTGATATCAACCATTCCCATTTTATTTTGGTTTATCCATATAAATGGCCCACCCTGTATAATAACATTTCTACTAAGGTGCAAAAAGGAGTACACCAGAAGAGGCATGTTTCCGTTAATAAATTAAAATCATCTTACTCCTGCATTAAGACTAGCATGCTCAAGGCCAGTATTAATTAATCGAGCCCCTAGAAAGAAACAGTGGACAACAATAGCTCTGTTATATATACACAACATTTACAAGTATATACATATACAAAAATATACACACTTTTTTTGTGATTCATGCTGCCTGAATCACATCTATATTTATAGAGGTTGTCAACTACATTTTTGTTGATGACCTATCCTGTGATCTATCCGGGTGACGTATCTCAAGGATAGGTCATCCATGGAAAAAGTAGTGGACAACCTCTTTAACTACGAATGTCCAGTGGGATTAAGAAGGCTAATCTAAGAAGTCCCCACAGGCATCTCTCTCCCCATCCAGGTAGATTGACACGTCTCTCCATATACACACATAGGGAGTACCTTTCAATCTAGCTGAGCCGAGGGGGACCTTGCCCATGGATTAATTTTAATTATGTATTTTTCTGAGTTGTCACACTGCTCCAGAGTAATGCATAGAAGTTTTGTAATACTGGAGTTGGTCTCGGATTCATATTGCCCATTGATCAGGCATCAAGAATCAGCTGACAAGTTGCATTTAATAGTTCAGTACATACATTTAATAAATGGAGAAACCAAGGTTCACATATAAAACACAGGTACATACCCTTTGTAGCACGGAGATGTCGCTAGTCAACTGCGAAATCTTCACATTACACAACTTTTTGGCACTATCTACCTGAAATAGAAAATTGTATAAAATGGAGACCCACAAGCATCAAACATTTATAAGTAACAGAAAAGAAATATATTAACGTGAAGCTGTAATCAGGATTTTATTCCCCAAACTAATGGCATGTATGTAAAGGTGATGTGATGATGACAAACTTTTCACTTTTCTTATAGAAATCTGTTTTGAGAAATCTATTGTTGGGATTGTATGGTAATGATCCGCAAGTGCAGCAAATTTGGACAATGCACTTGCAGTTCTCGGGCTAAGCTCCCTAATCCTAGCCTGCCATCTCTGACCTGCTTTCCTTACAGAGTTCTCATACCAGCACTGTCAGTGCCTGAGGCAGCACATGTACAAATCAATACATGGGTTTTGCGACATCATGAGGACCATACTGTGCATACACTGATGCCATCGGGGAAAGATCTCGATAGCCAAAGAATATCATTGAAACAATCAGAGAGAGGCAGGAGAGCTGCAAGTGCAATGTCCCGCCCTGCTGCACTTGTGGCTCATTACAGTCATGGCCAAAAGTTTAGAGAATGACACAAATATTAATTTTTACAAAGTCTACTGCTTCATTTTTTATAATGGCAATTTGCATATACTCCAGAATGTTATAAAAAGTGATCTGCTTAACAGCAATTATTTGCAAAGTCAATATTTGCCTAGAAAATTAACTTTATCCCCCAAAACACATTTCAACATCATTGCAGCCCTGCCTTAAAAGGACCAGCTAACATCGCTTCAGTGATTGCTCCATTAACACAGGTGTGGGTGTTGATGAGGACAGGGCTGGAGATCAATCTGTCATGATTAAGTAAGAATGACACCACTGGACACTTTAAAAGGAGGCTGGTGCTTGGCATCATTGTTTCTCTTCTGTTAACCATGGTTATCGCTAAAGAAACACGTGCAGTCATCATTGCACTGCACAAAAATGGCCTAACAGGGAAGAGTATCGCAGCTAGAAAGATTGCACCTCAGTCAACAATCTAACGCATCATCAAGAACTTCAAGGAGAGAGGTTCCCTTGTTGCCAAAAAGGCTCCAGGGCGCCCAAGAAAGACCAGCAAGCGCCAGGACCGTCTCTTAAAAGTGTTTCAGCTGCGGGATCGGGCTACCAGCAGTGCAGAGCTTGCTCAGGAATGGCAGCAGGCAGGTGTGAGTGCATCTGCACGCACTGTGAGGCGGAGACTCTTGGAGCAAGGCCTGGTCTCAAGGAGGGCAGCAAAGAAGCCACTTCTCTCCGGAAAAAACATCATGGACAGACTGATATTCTGCAAGAGGTACAGGGAGTGGACTGCTGAGGACTGGGGTAAAGTCATTTTCTCTGATGAATCCCCTTTTCGATTGTTTGGGACATCTGGAAAACGGCTTATTCGGAGAAGACCAGGTGAGCGCTACCACCAGTCTTGTCTCATGCCAACTGTCAAGCATCCTGAAACCATTCATGTGTGGGTTGCTTCTCAGCCAAGGGAATGGGCTCTCTCAGTCTTGCCTAAAAACACAGCCATGAATAAAGAATGGTACCAGAATGTCATCCAAGAGCAACTTCTCCCAACCGTCCAAGAGCAGTTTGGCGATCAACAATGCCTTTTTCAACATGATGGAGCACCTTGCCATAAAGCAAAGGTTATAACTAAATGGCTCAGGGAACAAAACATAGAGATTTTGGGACCATGGCCTGGAAACTCCCCAGATCTTAATCCCATTGAGAACTTGTGGTCAATCATCAAGAGACAGGTGGACAAACAAAAACCTTCAAATTCAGACAAAATAAAAGCATTGATTTTGCAAGAATGGACTGCTATCAGTCAGGATTTGATCCAGAAGTTGATTGAGAGCATGCCAGGGAGAATTGCTGAGGTCCTGAAGAAGGGTCAACACAGCAAATATTGACTTGCTGCATTAACACATTCTAACTGTCAATATAACCTTTTGTTACTCATAATATGATTGCAATTATATTTCTGTATGTGATAAAAACATCTGAAAATCACACATAAAAACCAGAGGGCAGCAGATCATGTGAAAATATAATATTTGTGTCATTCTCTAAACTTTTGGCCATGACTGTAGAATACAATTTCAAAGATGGATTTCTATAATACACAGAAATGGATTTCTACAAGAAAGGTAAGGATTACATGATCACTAAAGCTGCCATTAGTTTGGAGTACAAAATCCTGATGACAAGTTCCCTTTCATAAAAGTTTAAAAGCACAAATAAAGAAATCACTAATACAATGAATTTTAGATGGCAAATGATAACATGTCAATAAAAGCTTTATTCAAAAACAGTGGGAAGTAGGTGTGATGGCATGTAGGCAATCTTCCATCTCGACTGAGATGATGGGTTCTTACTCAGATGAGAAACTAAGACAAATTTGGAGGTAACAGTGGATATCTCCACCCATCTTCATCTGGGCACCCTGTGGTGCTGCCGTAATATTATGTTTCTCCTTGTAAAGCTCGCTATGCTGGCTTATTCAGACATGGAAGCTTGCAAATTAGCTTTCCATTAAAATTAAGCAAGTTGGCATGTTATTGCCATCTATATTTGGTGGCTACCTTATTTATGAGAGTAGCCGATGACGGGTCCAGATATTGGGGGCGTAGTTACCTCCTAGGTGACACTAGAGAGCCAACTTTAGTTCTTGGAGGAGAGGTAACTTACCTGCCATGAGGTTGTATACAGCATAAATTCAGGGTTTCGGTCTCTATATACAGACTGCTGCGATATGCTTCATTATATAGCAGTTACAGTGGGCACTGAAAGTATTCAGACCCCTTTAAAATTCTGTTTTTTTCAGTCAAGATAAGGTGCAGAGTGTACATTAATAAGAAAAAAAATTACTTTTTTGAATTTACCAAATGGCTGTAATGAAACAAAGAGTGAAAAATTTAACGGGTCTGAATTTTTCCGTACCCACTGTATATAGTATATACTGAACGCTGCACCGATAGTACAAGACGTTGGGCCCAGTAGGCTTCATTACAGCAGTTATATAGTATATACTGACCGCTGCATTGATAGTAACAAGACGTTGGCCCCAGTAGGCTTCAATGTACCTTACAGCTGTTATATAGTATATACGGACCGCTGCACGGATAGTAACAAGATATTGGGCCCAGTAGGCTTCAATGTACCTTACAGCTGTTATATAGTATATACTGACCGCTGCACTGATAGTAACAAGACGTTGGGCCCAGTAGGCTTCAATGTACCTTACAGCAGTTATATAGTACATACGGACCGCTGCACCGATAGTATCAAGACGTTGGGCCCACTAGGCTTCAATGTACCTTACCGCAGTTATATAGTATACTAGCTGAAGAGCCCGGCGTTGCCTGGGCATACTAACTAACTGTGCTTAGTTATAACAAATTATAATAATTATATTGCACATAAAAACATTTCATATCAGATATTCAACACTACAGACAACAGCTGATACGACTTAACGGCGGCAGTTAAGGGGCTTTATTCCTCCTGCACCTCATGTTCCTTCTTTTTACACAGCCTCCACCTGCAGCGCCTCACTCTTCTCTATACACAGCCTCATACTGCTGCAGCACCTCACTTCTCTCATTTTCCCCTCACACCTCACTCCTCATTTGCACCTCACTCCTCTCATTTGCACCTCACTCTTCTCTTCCCCTCACACGTGCACAGCAACTTCATGCTGAGCACAGCGGTGTAATTCATAAGGCTCCTCCCTTTCCCTTGATGTCATGCCTTACAGGAGCAAGTCCATTCTAGACACAACGGAGCTAAATGTGGCCTGTGCCTGCCACACACATACTCTGAAGGCGGCGGCCCGGTGAGTTTTGCAGGGTGGCCTTTGAGGTGAATGTGTCTCCGTCCATCTGCACTAACAACAGGTCTTTGCGTGTGGAGTGAGTGGCTATGTGGAGTGGGCGGGGCTTCACACACATACACACACTCAGCTTTATATATATATATATATATATATATATATATATATATATATATGTGCACAGTTAGGTCCATATATATTTGGACAGAGACAATATTTTTCTAATTTTGGTTCTAGACATTACCACAATGAATTTTAAACAAAGCAATTCAGATGCAGTTGAAGTTCAGACTTTCAGCTTTCATTTGAGGGTATCCACATTAAAATTGGATGAAGGGTTTAGGAGTTTCAGCTCCTTAGCATGTGCCACCCTGTGTTTAAAGGGACCAAAAGTAATTGGACAATTGACTCCAAGGCTATTTCATGGACAGGTGTGGGCAATCCCTTCATTATGTCATTCTCAATTAAGCAGATAAAAGGCCTGTAGATGATTTGAGGTGTGGTGCTTGCATTTGGAAGGTTTTGCTGCGAAGGAAACATGCGGTCAAAGGAGCTCTCCATGCAGGTGAAACAAGCCATCCTTAAGCTGCAAAAACAGAAAAAACCCATCCGAGAAATTGCTACAACATTAGGAGTGGCAAAATCTACAGTTTGGTACATCCTGAGAAAGAAAGAAAGCACTGGTGAACTCATCAATGCAAAAAGACCTGGGCGCCCACGGAAGACAACAGTGGTGGATGATCGCGAGAAAGAAAGAAAGCACTGGTGAACTCATCAATGCAAAAAGACCTAGGCGCCCACGGAAGACAACAGTGGTGGATGATCGCAGAATAATCTCCATGGTGAAGAGAAACCCCTTCACAACAGCCAACCAAGTGAACAACACTCTCCAGGAGGTAGGCGTATCAATATCCAAATCTACCATAAAGAGAAGACTGCATGAAAGTAAATACAGAGGGTTCACTGCACGGTGCAAGCCACTCATAAGCATCAAGAATAAAAATTCTAGACTGGACTTTGCTAAAAAACATCTAAAAAAACCAGCACAGTTCTGGAAGAACATTCTTTGGACAGATGAAACCAAGATCAACCTCTACCAGAATGATGGAAAGAGAAAAGTATGGTGAAGGCGTGGTACAGCTCATGATCCAAAGCATACCACATCATCTGTAAAACACGGCGGAGGCAGTGTGATGGCTTGGGCATGCATGGCTGCCAGTGGCACTGGGTCACTAGTGTTTATTGATGATGTGACACAGGACAGAAGCAGCCGAAAGAATTCTGAGGTATTCAGAGCCATACTGTGTGCTCAGATCCAGCCAAACTGATTGGTCGTCGTTTCATACTACAGATGGACAATGACCCAAAACAAAGCCAAAGCAACCCAGGAGTTTATTAAAGCAAAGAAGTGGAATATTCTTGAATGGCCAAGTCAGTCACCTGATCTCAACCCAATTGAGCATGCATTTCACTTGTTAAAGACTAAACTTCAGACAGAAAGGCCCACAAACAAACAGCAACTGAAAACCACCGCAGTGAAGGCCTGGCAGAGCATCAAAAAGGAGGAAACACAGCGTCTGGTGATGTCCATGAGTTCAAGACTTCAGGCAGTCATTGCCAACAAAGGGTTTTCAATCAAGTATTAGAAATGAACATTTTATGTACAATTATTTAATCTGTCCAATTACTTTTGGTCCCTTTAAAAACAGGGTGGCACATGTTAAGGAGCTGAAACTTCTAAACCCTTCATCCAATTTTAATGTGGATACCCTCAAATAAAAGCTGAAAGTCTGAACTTCAACAGCATTTGAATTGTTTGGTTTAAAATTCATTGTGGTAATGTCTAGAAGCAAAATTGGAAAAATGTTATCTCTGTCCAAATATATATGGACCTAACTGTAGATAGAAGATACTGACCGCTGCACTGATAGTAACAAGACGTTGGGCCCAGTAGGCTTCAATGTACCTTACAGCAGTTTTGTCTGCAATTACTGTAAATCACTTATTTGCATATTTTCTCTAAAGCCCCCATTACACACAGAAGTTTCGTGACGCAACAGCGATCTCACCAGCAAGATCGCTGTGTGTGACAGCTATCAGCAACCGCCCCCCCTGCCGGGTATCCCTGATCGCTGTTGAAATGGCTGGACATTTTTGGGGTCGCTGGTCTCCCGCTGGTCAGCATGCATCGCTGCGTGTGACAGGCGGGAGACCAGCGACCAGGAGCTGGTAACTAAGGTACACATCAGGTTTCTAAGGGGGCACGCTGTGCCAAGAAACCCGATGTGTACCTTAGTTACCAGTATAATAGTAAAACCAAGGAGGGCACTACTAGATAGAGATTAGGGATACTCCCGCAGTCAGTAAATGACATACACTGAAAAAAGTAGAAAAGTTACTGACCAAAGTAAAGCAGGGATCACCAAAAATATTGTAAATTTTATTGGACAACCATAGACGACACCAATATAAAAACACTTAAAAGTCATTCAACATGACAAAGGCATACACAAGGCTCATAATAAAGTCAACAAAGCATCCCCCACGTAAAGGGAGAGTAACTGGACAGTTCAAAGCAATATATGAACAAATAAGAGTGACAAGCAATGGATTGTGATTATAAGTTCATATGGTATACTATAAAAAATATATCATATACAATTCAGGTCATTGTTAATATCACCATCCCCCATCTGTGACAGTAGTAATAGTTATCATTTACCTATGAATAAATCACAGTACTATAGCAGTATGAAAAGGCATCTGAGATGTATGTAAAAACGAATAATGGGCAATAGAATAAATAGCACACAATTTGCATAAATGCCTCAGAGTGACCTGAAAAGTAACCAAGGAATTATTTAAAGTAATCACAATATATGTAAACAACCATTAGTTTTGTCCATAACAATAAATGAACCGTGGTCTTAATAGACTAACCATATCTTGCAATACAGCAGGTACTTTTTTCAGTACCTTAGTTACTAGCGCGCTGATGCAGGGAGCTGGTAACTAAGGTACACATCGGGTTTCTAAGTGCTGCGCGCCCCTTAGAAACCCGATGTTGACCTTGGTTACCAGCTCCCTGCATCAGCGAGCTGGTAAATAAGATACACTGCGGGTAACTAAGCGACGTGCGTCGCTTGTTACCCGTGTGTCGCTGGTCCTGATCACTGGTGAAGCTGCCTGTGTGACAGCTCACCAGCGATCACATAGCGACTCACCAGCGATCCTGACAAGGTGATATCGTTGTCGGGATCGCTGGTGAGTCGCTATGTGTGACGGGGCCCTAAGAAGCGGCTTACATATCTCTAAAGTCCATTTTGTTGCTTAACAGAAGCATTTTATTAAATTGTTGTGTTCGGAAATATTTTCTTTTTTTATGTTTAAGCCAAGATAAAAGGATTACAAAGGATTATAATATTAATACAAACAAGCAGCAGAGGAAGACATTATATAAATGTTAAAGAAAAGGGACTGAAATAAATACGTTACATACTCTTTGGCTATTGAACTTCTTCTATACCAGCTATACATTGTGTGGACAGGTGTCTAGCGCATACACAATGTTGAGCATTGAAGCAATTAGCAGAGCTACCACATTTATTTGATGCAGAGTGGGAATAGTTTTATCTTTGGCAGTCGCTTCTACAAATTTGGTGGTCTAAAAATGCCAAATTATTAGACAGCCCACAGGCTCTGCACTGTAAAATATTTGACCACTGAAACCAGTAAAAAAAAAGCTTTACAGAAAAGGAACAAAGACCCTTTTTCTGCATTCAAGGACAATAGGCCATGGTAATAAACACATTGGCAGGGAACTGTATCTGTTTCCAGGTAATGTGTAAAATAACATCTAATAGTATGTGTTTGGGCCACTAGTTGTTGAGAAGTACAAGTCAGGGTTGGGTTATAAAAAATTATCCCAATCTCTGATGATGCCCTGAAGCACCATCAAATTGATGATCATCAAATGGAAAGAACATGGTACCACCCCAAGCCTGCCTAGAGAGGACTGCCCACCAAAACGCTAGCCTGGGGAAGGATGGCATTAATCAGAGAGTCAGCACAGAGACCTGAAGGAGCTGCAGAGTTCCCTAGCAGAGACTGGATTATCTGTCCATACGACCACAATAAGCCATACACATCATAGAGGTGGCCTTTATGGAAGAGTGGGCAGAAAAAAAGCCTTTACCTAAACACAAAAATAGTAAGGCTCATTTTGAGTTTGGCAAAAGATGTGGGAGACTCCCCAAATGTATGGAGGAAGGTGATGTGGTCAGAGAAGACCAAAATTTAATATTTTGGCCACCAAGGTAAACTCTATGTCTGGCGCCAAACCAACACAGCTCATCACTCCAAGAACACCATTCCCACAGTGAAATATGGTGGAGGCAGCATCATGTGGTGGGGATGCTTTTCAGCAGCAGGGACAGGGAAAATGGTCTATGTCGAGGGGAAATGGATGTTCTCGAGCAAAACCTGTTTCAGTCTGTCAATGATCTGAGACTGGAATGGAGCTTCACCTTCCAGCAAGAGAATCACCCAAAGCATACTGCTAAAGCAACACTCGAGTGGTCTAAGGGAAAATGTGTGAATGTTTTGGAGTGGCCTAGTCAAACCCCGGATCTTAATCCAACTGAGAATCTGTGGTCAGACTTGCCAAGGTGGTGAATACATTTGCAAGCCACTGTTTACAACCCTGCTCCCCACTACTAATTGGCAGCCTTCTGCCTATGCACAGTGTACACATAAAGCTGCCAATCAGTGGTGTGGACCAGCTTAAGCAGAGCTTAGCATTTAGAGAACTGGTAGATCTGCAGCAGATAAAACTGTGATTTTATCAAAACTACAGGAAATATTCCAGTAAGTGATAACTCGCTGGAATCAGATGGGGTAAGCAAAGCCCTGGTGACGAATTCTCTTTAAGGATATGTACACAAGCAATTTTTTGATTTGGTAAAACCACAAAGTTTTCTAGTGGAACTCTAGAAGTCCTGCAAGTTACCTTTACGATTCGCTATTTTTTGACCGATCATATTGAACAGTATGAATAAAGATTACTGATAAAACATCATTGATCATCATTTATTGTGCTACTGTAAAACTTACAGCGGGAGTACTTGTATATTATGCACAAAGCAAGAGAACACCAGCACCATAAAAGACTGACATACCTTGTATAGAGCCTAAGGAATTGAGAGCAACTCCACAGCTTCCAGGACAACAGGTGCTACACCTTGAATCAACAACATTTTTAGGAATGCAGTATGTAGAGATCAAAAGGTGGCACTCTGTGTCCCAAAATAATGTCTTTATTGAGAGATGATTGCAGCATGGATGTGGGGGGAGGGAGCTGTCGTTTTGTAGGGGCTGTCCACAAAATGATCTTCGTCCCTACGGTGCCTGCTCCATCCGCACCCATGCTGTAATCCCCTCTCAATAAAGAAGTTATTTTTGGACACACAGTGCCACCTTTTCACCGCTACCTACTGCGTTCCTAAATACTTGTATTTTATAGTAATTGCAGCCTAGAATGCCATTCTGGTAAGCACATGGCAGTACGAAAAGAATACTCATTGGATGGTGCAGTTACCACTCAGCGAGGTCATCCTGATGGAATATGAAGGGGTTGTACCACAGGATGGCTATGACTTGCAGATCATTGAGACCTCGATCAATTGCAAGAACGGGGGGGGGGGGGGGGGGGGGGAAGAGTCCTATTTTTAAGGAAGTGGAGGTCGTACAAGCACATTGCTTTTTCATAGTCTTTGAGACTGCTGGAGATATCCGATCAGTGCACTTGGTTGTCGCCATCAGTCCCACAGACTATGAATGGAACAGCAGTGTCCTTGCAACTCTCCATTTAAACATAAGACTCTTGACCACTCAAATGTTCCATGAGGGTTTCAAAAGTTGTTCCAGGTAAATTGCTTTATGTTTGATGTACTTTTCATGCAACTGCTAATATCTTGATAGTTTTGTCTTCAAAATACATAACTACGCGAATAAAAAAGAGCACTCTGCTTTCAGGATCAGCATTTCTTATTAACCTAGATCAGACAGTAGAAATGTTCTATGATACAAATGAAAAAAAAAAAAAGTATTTTTAATTTTTGCACTTCTAAAACAATCCATAAATAATGAATAAAACACAATGTGGACGTAACTAGCTTTACAAGTGCTGATTGTGTACATTTTCCAATTGTGGGCATCTGCACTTCGGCGTCTCAGGGCAGCACTACAGGAAAATAGACTCATTGTAAAAATATTTGCCCTGCACAAAACAGAAAATGAACTTTTCTCATCTTCGCCAGCGTGCAGTACTTTGTAGCGTTAATATTTAATGAGATGGCTGCAGACATCAGAATCTGCACACTGGCAAAGTTCCCCTCTCCAAGGAATTTGGGTAAATCTTTGCTTCATTATGATTATAAGGTACATCGGTTACAATAATGCAGCTGACCCTCTGAAAGCCGAGCTCATGGGTTACTCTGAGACCGACGGAAGAAATATCGGGCCACTTCAGCACTGGATTTTATTATTGAGAACTGTCAGCTGTAACTTGAAATTAGTGGTTCACAGATTGTGAGGCATCTATAATCATGTGTCGCATTTATCGGGAGTGTGTCAGCAGATTTCACCCCCAAAACTTTTAAAAGTACCAAACAGTTGTGGGGGGGGGGGGGGAGCGCTAACATCTCCATATTTTCCAATAATAAATCAAGCGTACCTGATAAAATGATCTCAGTCACACGTTATATGCTAATGAATAGTTAAAGGGAATTGGTCAGCACAATCCATCCCAGGGGTGGACAAATAATTTTCCCGAGATGCCACATGAGAGACCCTGACTGTTGTGGAGGGCCGATCTAATAGCTTGAAACTGATTCTACTCAATATTAATTTATTAATAGTATCACTTAATATTGAGCAAAATTAAGTATGCTGACACCCCCTATATATCTTCGAAACCCCCCCACAGCCCGTTATATACAGCATGAGCCTCACACAGCCTACTACATATGCGGCATGATCCCCACACAGCCTCCCCATGTACAGAATGAGCCCCACACAGCCTTCTTGTATACATCATGAGCCCCACAGGCTCTCCTCATACTGAATGAGGCCCCACACAGCCTCCCATATACTGAATGAGGCCCCCACAGCCTTCCCAAATACTGATTGAGCCTCACACAGCCTCCCCATATATTGCATGACAGTATACAGCCTTCCCATAGCCTCCCCATGTGCAGCATGATACCCCCATAGCCTCCCCATGTGCAGCATGACACCCCCATAGCCTCCCAGTGTGCAGCATGAACCCCCATAGCCTCCCCATGTGCAGCATGACACCTCCATAGCCTCCCCATGTGCTGCATGTCACCCCCATAGAATCCTCATGTTCAGCCCATAAAATCTCCATGTTCACCCCCATAGAATCCCCATGTTCACCCCCATAGAATCCCCATGTTCACCCCCATAGAATCCCCATGTTCACCCCCATAGAATCCCCATGTTCACCCCCATAGAATCCCCATGTTCACCCCCATAGAATCCCCATGTTCACCGCCATAGAATCCCCATGTTCAGCCCATAAAATCTCCATGTTCACCCCCATAGAATCCCCATGTTCACCCCCATAGAATACCCATGTTCACCCCCATAGAATCCCCATGTTCAGCCCATAAAATCTCCATGTTCACCCCCATAGAATCCCCATGTTCACCCCATAGAATCCCCATGTTCACCCCATAGAATCCCCATGTTCACCCCCATAGAATCCCCATGTTCACCGCCATAGAATCCCCATGTTCACCCCCATAGAATCCCCATGTTCACCCCCCATAGAATCCCCATGTTCATACACCTGAAAATAAAAAAAAAACACCACATACTCACCTCGGTCCCATTCCCAGGCGCCCTGCTTCTGCTTCTGTTGCTGTCTCCGATGTGCTGACTCTCCGGCGGTACACAGCTGACACGATGACATGACGTCATCGCGTCAGCTGTTTCACACCCTGATTGGTTGAGGAAGTGGGCGGAGGCCCCTCCTCCACCAATGCTGACTGCGGGAGACAGCGAGCGGTCGAGCACAATGCAGCCAAACTTTGCCCAGGTCTGATCCATCCTCTCAAACTTGTTATGTGGTCATGTCGCTCTCTGAAGGATAATGTCATCTACACCCTTACTGTTGCCAGCTGTTGCTCTTACTGAAAAATCGCTGTTATAATCGATATGCACACAAGGTGTCATGGGGCTACCACAACAGAGAGGAGCCAGAAGACCACAGAGTCTGAGTTCTCCTTCTCCTGTGCTGAATAGAAGCACTTCACCTTCTTATTAAAGGAAACCTGTCACCAGGTTAGACCGATACGAATTACGGCCACCACCTTTCGGGGCTGATATACAGCATTCTATAATGATGTACATCTGCCCCCAACCTGACCTGCAAGAGAAGAAAAGACCCTCTAAACGGTGTAAATTTCTTTAGGCAGTGCAGAGGTTAATCTGCTCAGTTGAGCACTCTTGGAGCTAAGGTTCTCAACTGTGCACTGTTAGCCACTCCCATCCCCTGTATAATCTGAGTCCTGACTAACACACATCTTCAGAGCTAGACTATGCTGCATGGCTTGGAGGATAGTTGTTGGTGGTTATTTGAGTAGGCGGTTGGTGGATTTATCTGTGACTGTTTCTTGAGTATGTGATAATTCCTTTTCTTCTCCTACTTTGGTTTAACCCCATCCTCCATGCCCTGGTGCATACCTCTGTTATTTGTGAATGTATATCTGTATGTTTGGCATTTTCCATTACCCCTGTTCGTATTACCTTGTTAGTCTGGTTGGTGTACTATGGTGCACTACTACTCCCCTTTTCCCTGGGTGGGGAAAGGGTACAGACAGAGGGTGGATTCAGGAGCTCAGGCAAGGTACGTGACCCAGTCATCTTTACCTTCAGAAATAACCCGGGGAACAGGGCGAGCTAGGGTGCCCCCTAGCATTGGGGACAGGGAAGAAGCCCTTGGTCTCAGGTCACCCGACAACAGAGTCATGACACAAGGCTTCTGCGCTCTGAGAATGTTAAAGCACTTCCCAAGCCTCTGCCACCTCTGGCCTATTTCCTGCCCAGCACAGAGGTAGAGATTTGGGAGGTGCTGGGACACTCCAAGAGCACTTAAGTTTAATTTGTAAATCAATTAACACATTGATTTTTTTCAGTCAGGGAGTAACAGATTGCATCAATAAAGGTGTGGATGACTTTATTTTTCAAACAGGAACATGACCATATAAACAATTTAACAGGGTGGATTGTGCACACAAATTCTCATTAAGATTCTGATGGACATTCATTCTACAGTAAAATGTTCTGAATTATTGGTGGCACCCCTCCAAAACCTCCCCCCCCCCCCCCCCCCCCGCTACTGATTGACATCTCTTAAAATTGTCAAACATTCCAGGGGATTCCAATCAAGAGAGAAGAGGAGGGGTGCTGCTGACAATTCAGGACACTTGAATGAAGAATGAATGCTGAGTCAATGCAAACAGGAGTTTTCAGGGCATTCATATTGAGTTCCTATTCTTAGGATAGGTCGTCATGTATAAGATTAGTGGGGGTTTGCCACAATCACATGTTAGAAAGTCTTGCGGTGGTCGGAATTAAACAGTGTACAGCGCAGGAGCACCACAATGCCATACACTGTGCAATGTCCGTTCTTGGGTACTGCAACTCAGCAGAGCTGTGATGTTCAACCTGCTTGCATGGTATACAGTTGTTGCCAAAAGTTTTGAGTCTGACAGCTCATTCTTGTCTAATCAGTGCTTGGAGTTTATTCTATTTCCGATTGTCCACTTGCTGTTTAAGGATTGATCACAGGTTCTCCAGCTGCACTTGGAGAATGTTTAGATCCTATTTTATAATTCAGTGTTCTTAGGCAAAATTGTGAGTGAGCCTTCTCCATGGATGAAAACCAACCCCACACATGAATAGTCTAGGAATGTTTTACTGTTGGCAGATACATGACTCATGCTAGCGCTCACTTTTTCTTTTCTACACAATCATTCTTCCAGATGTTCTAAATAGTATGAAGGGGGCTTCATCAGAGAAAATAATTTTACCCCATTCCTTTTGCAGTCAAATTCCTGTACTTCCTACAAAGTTATTTTCTCTGATGAAGCCTCATTCAGACTGTTTGGGCCAACTTGAAGAATGATTGTCCAGAGAAGATGATCGCTATACCATGAGTCATGTGTCAGGCCAACAGTAAAGCATCCAGAGACCATTCATGTGTGGGGTTGCTTTTCTTCCAAAGCAGAGGGCTTACTCACAATTTTGCCTATTTCTGTCATGAATAAAGAATGGTATCTAAACATCCGGTATCTAAGCAACCGCATGTAATGACAGTCTATTGGGGAAAATACGCACACGAGACAGGCATCTACGGCTCTATACTACAGGAATTTACATGCTGCGTCTCGGAAACTCGCACCGCAGGGGAGTTTACACAGCATTAAGAAGAAGCACAGCGGGCATGGGATTTCTATAAATCCCATCCACTCTGCTTGTACTGTACAATGTAGTTTTGGATGCAGCAAAAATATGTTGCGTCCAAAACGCTCCTATTCCTGATCGTGGGCGCGCAGCCTTATAATTGTGCTTCTGTTGCCAAAGAAACATCTGACTAAAAGATAAAAAAACACCGAAGCAGCAAACTAAAAACCAAAATTACCGTCAGTCTCAAAACTTTTGGCCACGACTGGCAAATCCAGTGTCAAAGACCTGATAACAGCTGATTCGGTACCCGGTGTCAGATCCCCATTAAGATATTGATAACCTAGCCAAAAGTACTGGACGTGCCCTTTTATGATTAAAGGATTTGTGCCCGGAACAAAAGTATATTTTAATCAACAGATCTTGGAATAAAAATGAACTCCATAATTGGATGTGTTTAAAAAGAATGTTCCTGTGCTGAGATAATCTTATAAATGTGTCGCTGCTGTGTACTGTGTAATGGCTGTGTCTGACCGTGCAGGAACATTGTCTGATCACACCACAGCTCCTGGGCAGGGGAGGAAGCAAAAGATAGTGTACAGACATTACAGCATGGGATCGCAGCTTATTTTGTTTGGGAGTAAAACATTTTCCTGCCTGTGTTTAAACAATATTTGGCCTGAAATAAAGAATCAGCTGTGATCCCCTGCTGTAATGTCTGTATACTCTTGTCTCCTCCCCTGGCCAGTAGCTGTGGTATTTCAGACCTGTTCATACACGGTCAGACACAGCCATTACACTGGGTCACATTTATAAGATTATATCAGGATTTCTTTAACCACATCCAATTGTAAAGTTTATTTTTATTTCAAGATCAATTAATTAAAAATATACTTTTGCTCGTGGCACAATCCCTTTAAGTAGAAAAAAAAACCTGTTTTCTTTTTGACTATGTTTAAGTTATGAAAGCACACCAGGAAATATATGAACTTGTTCTCTTGGCACCTATTTAGCAGTGTAAAGAATTTATAGGATGGAAATCTGCTGACACATTCCCTTTAAATTGCATATAATGTAGGTCAACAGTAGCGTGACTGATGGGCGGATGCTGTCCTCTAACATAAGCACGCTGTTTGACAAGACATATCCTTCCCAAGCGCAGCACAACCTGCATGTATAATTGTAAAAAAAAGCCCATGAAATGAAAAACTGGGCATTAAAGAATGTCTTCTGACACATTTAAAGTAGTTGTTTGGGGATAGGCTATCTAGTTGTCACCCCCCATTGACTGGCAGGATAAAGAAGCACCGTCCCCTGTAGAGCTTGCAGGACTGATCTGGAACTTAATCTTTAATGAGTACCCGTCGTTATCATTTTTATTCTATAAATCAGTAGAACACATGAAAATAAGAATGTTATCAGTAGTAACTTATCTCCAGACGTATAAATCTGTCTTCAATGAATACAGATTTTAAAGCTGAATTGAAAATGTTGTAAATGACTGATCAGTCCAGGAGAAAAGAGCAACCTTCTCTGATAAAATATATTACAGTTTCTTACTTTTACGTGTACTTTTCATTTATTACATAAAGATTAAATCGGCGGTTAGTCTTAAATTTTATTATGTCAGTCCTCAGTGATTATAAATGCTGTATTTAAGGCAATTACAATAACGCTTACTTAGCGCTCATTAACACCTATCATTTGTACAGTGCCACCATAGTCTGCAGCGATGTAGAGAGCTAGTTTCTTCTGGAATAGGGCTGACAATGTATTTCCCCATCTCTTTGTGAAGGATATTAGAGCCAAGATCCCTGATGTGAGCACTACAAAGAGAAGCATGCAGACTACACGATGACAGCTTGGAAGATACGAGCAGACTTCAGAATGGCGGGGCAGTCGCCCGTCAATAAAGGCACTGCAAGTCACACATGTTGGGTAAGACATTGCTACCTCTTTCCTTGTTCTTGCAGCAGCTTCGTGAATTATCTTAGAAATCGCCTGCTGCATAGTTTGAATTTCTTCTTCCTTTTGCTTTTCTCGAAGAAGTGCCTGCAAAGGACATGGACAATCATGTGATAAGACACACCAAATCTTACACTGTGCCCCAACACAAAGCACAACCTTTGCTTTATCAGAGTAGTCTTATGAATATACAATGTACTGTGCTGAAGAAGAAACGCAGGGAAGTAATGAATAACTCCAAGCCACAAAGCTATTACAAAAAAGTGCATGTCTGGATATAGATCTGAAAAGGGCTTTCCATTCCCATTGCTGGAGCTTGTAAACCACGTGGGGGACGGGCATTACAATCTGAACTCCTTGTGGGAATAATGGACACTCATTCCTTTTAACATGACAGGAACTAAGACGCATCCTGATATGCCAGCATCATGTTATAGAGCCGGAATAGCTGATAAGATTATAAGGGTTTGTCTAGAAAGGCTTAGGGCCCCGTCACACATAGCGACTCACCAGCGATCCCGACAATGATATCAACTTGTCAGGATCGCTGGAGTGTCGCTACATGATCACTGGTGAGCTGTCAAACAGGCAGATCTCAGCAGCGATCAGCACCAGCGACGACGAGCGCTCGTGTCGCTGTGTACCTTAGATACCAGCGCGCTGGTGCAGGGAGATGGTAACCAAGGTAAAGAGCGGGTTTCTAAGCGCCGCGCAGTGCTTAGAAACCTGCTGTTTACCTTGGTTACCAGCTCCCTGCATCAGCGCGCTGGTAACTAAGGTACACAGCGGGTTTCTAAGCGCGGCGCTTAGAAACCCACTGTTTACCTTGGTTACAAGCTCCAGCTCGCTGATCGCTGGTCTCCCGCCTGCCACACGCAGCGATGCGTGCTGGCCAGCAGGAGACCAACGATCAGCAAAAATGTCCACCTCTTTCCACAACGATCAGCGATACCCGGCAGGGGGGGAGGTCGCTGATAGGTGTCACACACAGCGATCTCGCTGGTGATCGCTGTTGCGTCACACAACTTGTGACTCAGCAGCGATCTCGCTAGCGAGATCGCTGTGTGTGACGGGGGCTTTAGTATAACGACTCTGCTCATTCTGGGCTCAGCAGTCATAGAGGCGGGGCTGATCAGTGACTGAGATCTTAGTGTGCACACTCATATAGGAAAGGCTGTCAATCGCTCATTGGTTCCTGTGGGACCTTCCTGGATTTGGGAATCCGTCCCGGGAGGTCGGTGGCATGTCCAGATTTCAACAATGCAGAGAATACAATGAAAGAGCAGAGTGCTATCAGTTCTCTACCCCACCGTTTAGATTATCTGTTTATGTCATGGTGCAGCAGGCATGATGAAGTCACAAAGTGAGTGTGTAGGGGGGCATCATACTTTGTGGAAGGGCACTATATGTTGAGAGCATCAGGGGGACATCATAAAGTGTGCCTGCACTATAATGAGTGAGAGCACTATGGGGGCTTCATAATATGTGTGAAGATACTGTGGGGGCCTAATAGTCTGTGGGGCACTATGGGGGGCATCAAAGTGTGGAGCACTGTGGAGAAATCATACAATGGAGACAATATAATGCATGAGGAACACTGTAGGAGGGAATGCTCGGTGAGGGTATCATACCGTGTGAGGGCATGGGGCACTGTGGAGAAATCATACCATGGGGACAATATAACGCATGAGGAACACTGTAGGAGGGAATGCTCGCTGAGGGTATCATACTGTGTGAGGGTATGGGACACTGTGGGGAAATCATATCATGGGGACAATATAACGCATGAGGAACACTGTAGGAGGGAATGCTCTGTGAGGGTATCATACTGTGTGAGGGTATGGAGCACTGTGGGGAAATCATACAATGGAGACAATATAACGCATGAGGAACACTGTAGGAGGGAATGCTCGGTGAGGGTATCATACCGTGTGAGGGCATGGGGCACTGTGGAGAAATCATACCATGGGGACAATATAACGCATGAGGAACACTGTAGGAGGGAATGCTCGCTGAGGGTATCATACTGTGTGAGGGTATGGGACACTGTGGGGAAATCATATCATGGCGACAATATAACGCATGAGGAACACTGTAGGAGGGAATGCTCTGTGAGGGCTTCATACTGTGTGAGGGTATGGGGCACTGTGGGGAAATCATACAATGGAGACAATATAACGCATGAGGAACACTGTAGGAGGGAATGCTCGGTGAGGGTATCATACTGTGTGAGGGTATGGGGCACTGTGGGGAAATCATACAATGGAGACAATATAACGCATGAGGAACACTGTAGGAGGGAATCCTCTGTGAGGGTATCATACTGTGTGAGGGTATGGAGCACTGTGGGGAAATAATACAATGGAGACAATATAACGCATGAGGAACACTGTAGGAGGGAATGCTCTGTGAGGGTATCATACTGTGTGAGGGTATGGGGCACTGTGGGGAAATCATACAATGGAGACAATATAACGCATGAGGAACACTGTAGGAGGGAATGCTCTGTGAGGGTATCATACTGTGTGAGGGTATGGAGCACTGTGGGGAAATAATACAATGGAGACAATATAACGCATGAGGAACACTGTAGGAGGGAATGCTCTGTGAGGGTATCATACCGTGTGAGGGCAAGGGGCACTGTGGGGAAATCATATCATGGAGACAATATAACGCATGAGGAACACTGTAGGAGGGAATGCTCGCTGAGGGTATCATACTGTGTGAGGGTATGGGGCACTGTGGGGAAATCATATCATGGGGACAATATAACGCATGAGGAACACTGTAAGAGGGAATGCTTGATGAGGGTATCATACTGTGTGAGTGTGTGGGACACTGTGGAGAAATCATATCATGGGGACAATATAACGCATGAGGAACACTGTAGGAGGGAATGCTCTGTGAGGGTATCATACTGTGTGAGGGTGTGGAGCACTGTGGGGAAATCATACAATGGAGACAATATAACGCATGAGGAACACTGTAGGAGGGAATGCTCGGTGAGGGAATCATACTGTGTGTGTAGCAATGTGGGGAAATCATATCATGGCGACAATATAACGCATGAGGAACACTGTAGGAGGGAATGCTCTGTGAGGGCTTCATACTGTGTGAGGGTATGGGGCACTGTGGGGAAATCATACAATGGAGACAATATAACGCATGAGGAACACTGTAGGAGGGAATGCTCGGTGAGGGTATCATACTGTGTGAGGGTATGGGACACTGTGGGGAAATCATATCATGGGGACAATATAACGCATGAGGAACACTGTAGGAGGGAATGCTCTGTGAGGGTATCATACTGTGTGAGGGTATGGAGCACTGTGGGGAAATCATACAATGGAGACAATATAACGCATGAGGAACACTGTAGGAGGGAATGCTCGGTGAGGGTATCATACTGTGTGTGTAGCACTGTGGGGAAATCATATCATGGCAACAATATAACGCATGAGGAACACTGTAGGAGGGAATGCTCTGTGAGGGCTTCATACTGTGTGAGGGTATGGGGCACTGTGGGGAAATCATACAATGGAGACAATATAACGCATGAGGAACACTGTAGGAGGGAATCCTCTGTGAGGGTATCATACTGTGTGAGGGTATGGAGCACTGTGGGGAAATAATACAATGGAGACAATATAACGCATGAGGAACACTGTAGGAGGGAATGCTCTGTGAGGGTATCATACTGTGTGAGGGTATGGGGCACTGTGGGGAAATCATACAATGGAGACAATATAACGCATGAGGAACACTGTAGGAGGGAATGCTCTGTGAGGGTATCATACTGTGTGAGGGTATGGAGCACTGTGGGGAAATAATACAATGGAGACAATATAACGCATGAGGAACAATGTAGGAGGGAATGCTCTGTGAGGGTATCATACCGTGTGAGGGCATGGGGCACTGTGGAGAAATCATATCATGGAGACAATATAACGCATGAGGAACACTGTAGGAGGGAATGCTCGCTGAGGGTATCATACTGTGTGAGGGTATGGGGCACTGTGGAGAAATCATATCATGGAGACAATATAACGCATGAGGAACACTGTAGGAGGGAATGCTCTGTGAGGGTATCATACTGTGTGAGGGTATGAAGCACTGTGGGGAAATCATACAATGGAGACAATATAACGCATGAGGAACACTGTAGGAGGGAATGCTCGGTGAGGGTATCATACTGTGTGTGTAGCACTGTGGGGAAATCATATCATGGCGACAATATAACGCATGAGGAACACTGTAGGAGGGAATGCTCTGTGAGGGCTTCATACTGTGTGAGGGTATGGGGCACTGTGGGGAATCATACAATGGAGACAATATAACGCATGAGGAACACTGTAGGAGGGAATGCTCGGTGAGGGTATCATGGAGTTTGTCCTCTCCGTGTTTGCATGGTTTACTTCAGGTACTGAGGAAGTTTCCTCTCGCATTCCAAAGACATACTGATAGGGAATTTAGATTGTGAGCGCCATTGGGGACAGTGATAATATATATAAAGCGCTGTGGAATAGGATAGCGCTATATAAGCAAAGCATAATAATAAATGCTGTATGTGTGAGGAACTGTAGGTAAGATATTATATCACACTGTATGCATGTGTGGGGCATCTTTGTGGCATACTAAGTGGGGGAGCATTATACTGTATGGGGGTTATGAACGGTGTATTTTTCTACATAAAAACATTAAAGAGTTTCATTTAGGCACAATTTCTGTGTGCGTACAAAAAGGACTAGCCAGAATAAGGGTTGTAGCTTGGTTTAAAGTGAATCTGTCAGAAGGATCAACACTCCGAAGTCGTCTATATGGGCATGCAGGTTATTTAAAAATGATTAAAATGATATCTTGATATCTGTGATCCAATGTCTTATTCAAGAGAAATCCACATTTTCCTTAATAGGTAAATGAGCTGTAAAGATCTATGGGCCGGACACATAGATCTCCTTGAGTATTTGCCTCTAGGACCTATTTTAAATGAAAGCAAGACTATGGAGTCGGAGTCGGTATTAAATGCATCGACTCAGACTCCTAAAATATATAATAAATTGGGTTCGGTATAGGATGTGCTATAAATGTTTTCATAAGAATTTGTGAAAGTTAGGAAATGTCCTATAAATGTCTGTTCTGTTCCTGATCTAAGAATCTCGGCTTTTAGTGGAGAGGAATCTGTTCTGCACTTTATGCACAGGCTCAGTAGGGGGGCAGTGCTGTGGAGGCGGAGTCGTGGAGTAGGGAGTCAGGGAAATTGAGGAATCATATGTTTGCTTACCAACTCCAGAGCTTGGAATACAAGTGGCTGTTACCAGTGCGAGACATGTAGTGACTGACAGCTCTCCTGATCTACATGAATAAATCTAGATGTGAGGAACAGAGCGCTCAAAAGGGTGATACCCTATTACGGGAGAGTGGGTAAGGGCTGGCTACACTTACCTGTTGGAGTTGTGACAGGCACAATACCTATGAAGGCATGAAAATAACCACTGCCCTGTAGCTGGCGGATAAATCCTCCAGGAAATATGAACTTCCCTCCCCTTCCCTATTGGTTTCAACATTGTTGTGGGTGTTCCCATAGGTTACTGGCAGCCATTTTGGGCCTTTATAAACTAATCTGTTGTCATGTTTTGCACATTTGTTTTTGTCAATTGATAAAGACACCATTCTGAAAATTTGTATTTTTATCATCATCATTGTTGAAGAATTGGATAACTCCGGACGCGCCGCCCACCCTATGTATTTTATCGAACTGCACATGTCTCACACTGGTGATGCCCCCTTTTCATTTCAAATAAGTTTTGGAGGTAGATTCTCAGGGAGATCTATGTCCAGCCCATAGATCTTAACAGCTCATTTACATATTAACAAAACTGTGGATTTCTCAGGAATAAGCATTGGATCACAGATATCAATGTATCATTTATTCAACTTTCTATGACTCCCGTACTTATATACACAGCTTAGGAGGGTTGATCCTACTGACGGATTTAAGAAATTGCACCCATCGTTTCAGGTCTCTCTTTCTGGTCTATAACATTTGGGAGGTACAGGCCTAATAGAAGCACTTCTCTCAGCAACTACAATATAGCAAGTGTTGGACTGTGGGCAATAAATGACAAGGCTGCATTTTAACATATGCACATTTAAAGAAAGAAAAATATGATTACAACTTTGGTCAGCAACAAACTTCCCGCAGCTTGCGATTTTTGACCTCTCCTGAACAAGAAGGTTTCATTTACTATTGGGTGGGAGCCAAAAGTCTGGTGTTCTACAGGAGACTGGGTAGCAATTACGTAAATTGGAGTGACACTAACATAAGATCCCATGCTAGGAAACACATTAATTATTTCATTAACGCCCGAGTGTCAGCAGGAATCAGCTAATGCACAAACAAAGTGACATAATGTCTATACGAAATAGATTAACAAACAGGTCCTGCAATTACCGATGCAAAATATGCTTCATCATGGTCTGTTTAACTCACATTTCCTTAGCTATGACAGGCTTTTAGAAATGGTGATCTGAAAAGTCAAGATTTCTCATGGGGGAATTTCTCTCCAACGCAACAGTGGAAAGAAGTTCTAGTTCTAATGAGCAAAGAAACCTACAAACGTCATTTGCTGTAATGTTATTTTGTATACCACAGGCATATATAAAAGGCAAAATGGTGATCAGGGGTAAACATATATACAGTTCCAAAAGTATTGACACCCCTGCAATTCTGTCAGATAATACTCAGTTTCTTCCTGAAAATGATTGCAAACACAAATTCTTTGGTATTATTATCTTCATTTAATTTGTCTTAAATGAAAAAACACAAAAAGAATTGTCCTAAAGCCAAATTGGATATAATTCCACACCAAACATAAAAAAGAGGGTGGACAAAAGTATTGGCACTGTTCGAAAAATCATGTGATGCTTCTCTAATTTGTGTAATTAACAGCACCTGTAACTTACCTGTGGCACCTAACAGGTGTTGGCAATAACTAAATCACACTTGCAGCCAGTTAACATGGATTAAAGTTGACTCAACCTCTGTCCTGTGTCCTTGTGTGTACCACATTGAGCAAGGAGAAAAGAAAGAAGACCAAAGAACTGTCTGAGGACTTGAGAAACCAAATTGTGAGGAAGCATGAGCAATCTCAAGGCTACAAGTCCATCTCCAAAGACCTGAATGTTCCTGTGTCTACCGTGCGCAGTGTCATCAAGAAGTTTAAAGCCCATGGCACTGTGGCTAACCTCCCTAGATCTGGACGGAAAAGAAAAATTGACAAGAGATTTCAACGCAAGATTGTGCGGATGTTGGATAAAGAACCTCGACTAACATCCAAACAAGTACAAGCTGCCCTGCAGTCCGAGGGTACAACAGTGTCAACCCGTACTATCCGTCGGCGTCTGAATGAAAAGGGACGGAATGGTAGGAGACCCAGGAAGACCCCACTTCTTACCCCGAGACATAAAAAAGCCAGGCTGGAGTTTGCCAAAACTTACCTGAAAAAGCCTAAAACGTTTTGGAAGAATGGTCTCTGGTCAGATGAGATAAAAGTAGAGCTTTTTGGGCAAAGGCATCAACATAGCGTTTACAGGAGAAAAAAAATAGGCATTCAAAGAAAAGAACACGGTCCCTACAGTCAAACAAGGCGGAGGTTCCCTGATGTTTTGGGGTTGCTTTGATGCCTCTGGCACTGGACTGCTTGACCGTGTGCATGGCATTATGAAGTCAGAAGACTACCAACAAATTTTGCAGCATAATGTAGGGCCCAGCGTGAGAAAGCTGGGTCTCCCTCAGAGGTCATGGGTCTTCCAGCAGGACAATGACCCAAAATACACTTCAAAAAGCAGTAGAAAATGGTTTGAGAGAAAGCACTGGAGACTTCTAAGGTGGCCAGCACTGAGTCCAGACCTGAATCCCATAGAACACCTGTGGAGAGATCTAAAAATGGCAGTTTGGAGAAGGCACCCTTCAAATATCAGGGACCTGGAGCAGTTTGCCAAAGAAGAATGGTCTAAAATTCCAGCAGAGCATTGTAAGAAACTCATTGATGGTTACCGTAAGCGGTTGGTCGCAGTTATTTTGGCTAAAGGTTGTGCAACCAAGTATTAGGCTGAGGGTGCCAATACTTTTGTCGGGCCCATTTTTGGAGTTTTGTGTGAAATGATCAATGTTTTGCTTTTTGCTTCATTCTCTTTTGTGTTTTTTTCATTTAAGACAAATTAAATGAAGATAATAATACCAAAGAATTTGTGTTTGCAATCATTTTCAGGAAGAAACTGAGTATTATCTGACAGAATTGCAGGGGTGTCAATACTTTTAGCCACAACTGTATTAACTCGATTTACTAATGTATCAATCCTATGCATTTAACAGTACATGCGATCTGTTTTGTGGGGTTATTTATGCGCTATCTGTAAATTTTATAAATTGAGGTGTTAATAGGTAGTTCTGAAGTTCTTACGCTTTGGGGTATGTTCACACTAATGTATTTTTAGTCCAGTGTTAGACTGTGTGTTACTGTAGATGTGCGATTTTCTACATGGATCTCAGGTCAACGTGGGGAAGAAAAAATAAAACCATAGCATACACTAGTCTGGCTGGTGCAATACAAGGCTGCTCCTTTCCACATCTGCTATGCAGACGAGCATGTTGAGCGGCAATAGGAGCCACTCACATCTGCAAATTTGGGACACAAATTTCAGTGCTCGAATCAACTTAGCACCTGGCTCAGATTTGGTCCTTGTCTTGGCACATTTACATTTTTCCCTCAAATCACTCCACCGGGCAGAAGAGAATTTGTGGATGCAACCTGGGGGCACCTACAGAAAAACACCAATCTTTAAAGGAGAAAAAAGAAGCGCTCCTGGGACCTGCTAAAGTGGAATGGCAAAGCATGTCCATGAATAGCTTTTTGAGTTGATGGACTCATGACATATCTAGTTGCAGACTCAGCATAAGCTTCTATCTTCCCCATAAGGTTGCTTTGCCTACAGATCAGTTTATATGGCTTTATTGTTCTTGTGGTTAATAATGCGCAATCAATGACACACTATGTCAGTGACTACATTGCATGGCTTTACCTGGTCCTTCTGTAGGTTGGCTTCCTCTACGATCTGTAGACTGTCTC
The DNA here is from genome assembly GCF_039654945.1 of Dendrobates tinctorius. NCBI lineage: Eukaryota > Metazoa > Chordata > Amphibia > Anura > Dendrobatidae > Dendrobates > Dendrobates tinctorius. The sequence goes on from NW_027361698.1 coordinate 46,668,847, forward strand.
GCACTCTGGAAACCGCTTCATACTTCTCTTCTTCTAGTTCAGAAGTTTTTGTCTGTAGCTCCGCAAGGTGCTTTTCTAGTCGTGTTTTTTCCCCTTTTAACTGCTCCACATCTTGCACTGCTGCTTTCAGCCTTTGTATTGAAAATCAAGCATTAAGGTTGATGGACAAAAAGCAATAGTATGAAGGAACAGGTCATATAAGGTCACGAACACGATGGTCCATTGATTTATTTATGACCAACATAATACCTGTAGCTTACAACCATTTTTATTACATCAGATCTTATTTTTTTTTTTTTCATACAGAATTAACTATGTCATTCACAGTAAAGATCTATTAGCAACAAAAGTGCAGAGAAAAGACTAGATGTAAAAAGGTACTGTATAAAGTGTACTGTATAAAGTGAGAAGTAGTGAGCATGTGCAACCACCACTCCTGCAGTGAGTGAAGCAGAGATTGCACATGCTCACCACTGCTTCATTTCATAGGTGACTTTAGGACCCCCATTCTTGTGATTAGTGGAAGTCCCAGTGGTTGGACCCCAGCAATCATATTTATCACCTAACCTATATTACCCTTCCTTATCATAGGTTATTTATAGGACAACTCTTAAATTGCACACAGCTTGTGTTTTATATAGCCTGACCATATCAGCATTCTTTAAGAAATCTCATATTGCAGATCTAAATATACCATACATATTCGAGTATAAAAACCTCAAAAAGAGGAAAAAATCCTCCAAAAAATTCAGATACAAACCAGACAGGCCTAAATGCATCTACACTAATACAGGGTGCAGCGGACCCAAGTAAAATGGCAGCTGCACAGGTGCATAAATACCAAATGAAACAGCCAGCCTACAATCAGGGATTGGCCGTGTGGTACACCAGTGCAGAAGAAATAATCCGCATGTGGCAGTGTTCACACAGGGAATGCAGGGCTTCTGGTTCACAACCTCTTAGTAACACCATATAGGGGGGCTGCCCAGTGCCACATGCGGATTATTTCTTCTGCACTGGTGTACCACACGGCCAATCCCTGATTGTAGGCTGGCTGTTTCATTTGGTATTTATGCACTTGTGCAGCTGCCATTTTACTTGGGTCTGCTGCACCCTGTATTAGTGCAGATGCATTTAGGCCTGTCTGGTTTATACTCGAGTATAAGCAGACCCGAACATAAGCCGAGACACCTAATTTTACCACATAAAACTGGGAAAACTTATTGACTTGAGTATAAGCCTAGGATGGGAAATGCAGCAGCTACTGGAAAATTTTAAAAATAAAAATATATACCAATAGAATCACATATGGAAGTATAATCTGCCCAATTTTTGCATGCTGCATGTTGAAAGATACCATGTAGAAGTTTGTACACAAATATGAATGTGTGGTCTAGCACTGGCTGTTTTAGGCGTCTCGTTCCATATTCTCCTTAAAGTTAAATGTTAAAATGACACTGGCCATGCCCAGTGATCTCCTAGCACAGTGCTGGGCATGACCTCTGGGCAAAGATGAAGATCACCATACAGTCCATTCCACACTGTAAAAGCCAAGAACATCACAGAGCTAAGCGACCCAAGATTTGTTCATCCAATACTTATGACATTATAATAGAAAACATTTTTCTTTATGTTTGCGTTTCTGAGCAATGTCCTCATCTACTGTATAGTTATCTACTATCAGTGAAAAACTGTACATGGTGAACAGTCATCTTCACCAATGGCACAAATATACACAACTCAAAATGTAGTAGTTTATTTTGTACATTTTTACCAGTAAGTAGTCTTTTTTTGCAAAATTAGGATAATTTATTGTTGATGTACAGTGCCTGCACTTACTAAGCATTTTGTATTCTTTATCTCATTGCATTCTTGTAATAATTACGTAGTAAAACCCATGAAAGTAACATAGTTATTAAGGTTGAAGGAAGACTTTAAGTCCATCTAGTTCAACCCATACCCTATCCTAAGTTGCCCTAACATATTGATCCAGAGGAAGGCAAAAAAAAAACCCATGTGGCAAACAGTAAGCTTCACATTGGGGAAAAAAATTCCTTCCCGACTCCACATACGGCAATCAGACTAGCTCCCTGGATCAACGCAATATTAAGGAAACTAGTGTATATACCCTGTAATATTATACTTTTCAAGAAAGGCATCCAGTCCCTTCTTAAATTTTAGTAGGGAATCACTCATTACAACATCATATGGCAGAGAGTTCCATAGTCTCACTGCTCTTACAGTAAAGAATCCGCGTCTGTGAGTATGCTTAAACCGTCTTTCCTCCAGACGTAGAGGATGCCTCCTTGTCCCCGTCACAGGTCTAAGAGTAAAAAGATCATTAGAAAGGTCTTTGTATTGTCCCCGCATATATTTATACATTGTGATAAGATCACCCCTAAGCCTTCGATTTTCCAAACTAAATAACCCCAAGTGTCTTGGTATTGCAGACCCCCTAGTTCCCTAATAACCTTGGTTGCACCCGCTCCAGTTCAGCTATGTCTTTCTTATACACCGGAGACCAGAACTGTACACAGTATTCTAAGTGTGGTTGCACTAGTGACTTATATAGAGGTAAAATTATGTTCTCCTCATGAGCATCTATGGATCTTTTAGTGCATCCCATTATTTTATTTGCCTTTGCAGCAGCTGCCTGACACTGTCCACTAAATGTGAGTTTGTCGTCCACCCATACACCCAGGTCTTTTTCAGTGACAGTTTTGCCTAGTGTTTTACAATTAAGCACATAATTATACATCTTGTTTGTTCTACCCAAGTGCATGACCTTACATTTATCCCCATTAAAGCTCATTTGCCATTTATCAGCCCAAGCTTCTAGTTTACATAAATCCTCCTGTAATATAAAATTGTCCTCCTCTGTACTGATCACCCTGCAGAGTTTAGTGTCATCTGCAAATATTGAAATTCTTCTCTCTATGCCCCCTACAAGGTCATTAATAAATATGTTAAAAAGAAGCAGGCCCAAAACTGACCCCTGAGGTGCCCCACTGCTAACTGTGACCCAGTCCGAGTGTGCTCCATTAATAACCACCCTTTGTTTCCTATCCCTGAGCCAGCTCTTAACCCACCTACACATATTTTCCCCTATCCCCATTGTTCTCATTTTATGTATCAACCTTTTGTGTGGCACCGTATCAAAAGCTTTTGAAAAGTCCATGTACACCACGTCCACTGCATTCCCTTGGTCCAGCCGGAACTTACCTCTTCATTAAAGCTTATCAGATTAGTCTGACAGGAACGGTCCCTTGTAAACCCAGGTTGATATTGGGTCATGAGGTTATTCGTCTCCAGATACTCCAGTATAGTATCTCTTAGAAAACCCTCCAGGATTTTACCCACAGTTGAGGTTAAACTTACTGGCCTATAATTTCCAAGTTCAGGTTTTGTCCCCTTTTTGAATACTGGCACCACATTTCCCATACGCCAGTCCTGTGGTACAGACCCTGTTATTATAGAATATTTAAAGATTAAAAATAATGGTCTATCTATGACTGTGATTAATTCCTGCAGTACTCGGGGGTGTATCCCATCCGGGCCCGGGGATTTGTCAATTTTAGTGATTTTTAGACGCCGCTGTACTTCCTGCTGGGTTAAGCAGGTGACATTTAATGGAGAATTTTTATCCCTGATCATGTTATCCGTCATGGGATTTTCTTGTGTAAATACTGTTGAAAAAAAGTCATTTAGCATATTGGCTTTTTCCTCATCCTCATCCACCATTTCACCCAGACTATTTTTAAGGGGACCAACACTATCATTTTTTAGCTTCGTACTATTTATGTAGTTAAAGAATATTTTGGGATTATTTTAACTTTCTCTGGCAATTAGTCTCTCTGTCTCAATCTTTGCTATTTTGATTTGCTTTTTACAGATTTTATTTAATTTTCTGTATTTATTTAATGCCTCATCACTACCTACTTGCTTTAATTCTCTAAATATCAATTTAAAAGGGTTTTCCAAATATTACATTACAATAACACTCTCTTATGTGCCCCATTTTTTTGCACTATTATTACTTATTATTATGAAAAGGGGTATACAAAATAAAAACGAGTAATAACAATACAAGTCACGACTGGTACAGGAGGAGAGAGAGGATCTTGCCTGCGAGGGCTCAAAATCTACAAGGGATGGGTGAGAATACAGTACGCGAGGGTAGAGCTGGTTGTGCAGCGATTTGGTCGATTGGTGGTTACTGCAGGTTGTAGGCTTAACGGAAGAGGTAGGTCTTCAGGTTCCTTTTGAATGTTTCGATGGCAGGCGAGAGTCCGATATGTTGTGGCAGAGAATTCCAGAGTAGTAGTGAAACGAGGGAGAAATCTTGTATGCGATTGTAGGAAGAAGAGATAAGAGGGGTGTAGAGAAGGAGATCTTGTGAGGATCGGAGGTTGTGTGTAGGTAAGTACCGGGAGACGAGGTCACAGATGTATGGAGGACACAGGTTGTGGATGGCTTTGTATGCCGTGGTTAGGGTTTTGAACTTGAGTCTTTGGGTAATGGGGAGCCAGTGTAGGGACTGACAGAGGGGAGAGGCTGGGGAACAGAGGGGGGACAGGTGGATTAGGCGAGCAGCAGAGTTTAAAATAGATTGCAGGGGTGCGAGAGTGTTAGAGGGGAGGCCACAGAGCAGGAGGTTGCAGTAGTCAAGGCAGGAGATGATGAGGGCATGGACTAGGGTTTTTGCAGATTCTTGGTTGAGGAATGTACGGATCCGTGAAATGTTTCTGAGTTGAAGTCGGCAGGAAGTGAAAGGGCTTGGATTTCTGGTTTGAAAGAGAGATCAGTGCCAAGGATTACCCTGAGGCAGCGAGCTTGTGGGACTGGGGAGAGTGGGCAGCCATTTACGTTAATGGATTGGTCCGTTAGGGGGTCGAGTGAGATGGAGGAAAGATGATCAATTCTCTTTTGTTCATATTAAGTTTTAGAAATCTAGCGGAGAAGAAGGATGAAACAGCAGACAGACATTGTGGGATTCTAGTTAGTAGGGAGGTGATATCTGGTCCAGAGATGTAAATCTGTGTATCATTAGCATAGAGGTGATACTGAAAGCCGTGAGATTCGATGAGCTGTCCAAGGCCGAAGGTGTAAATGGAGAAGAGCAGGGGCCCTAGGACTGAACCTGGCGGGACTCTGACAGATAGGGAGCGAGGTAAGGAGGTGGTGTGCGAGTAGGAGACACTGAATGTCCGGTCTGTTAGGTATAACGAGATCCAAGATTGGGCCAAGTCTGTGATGCCAAGAGATGAATGGGTCTGTAGTAATATGGAATGATCCACAGTGTCAAAGGCAGAGGACAGGTCAAGGAGGAGGAGGAAAGAGTATTGTCACTTGGATTTGGCGGTTAATAGGCTATTGGTGACCTTAGTTGGGGCAGTTTCAGTGGAGTGGTGCGGCCGGAAGCCAGATTGTAAGCTGTTAAAGAGGGAGTAAGAAGAGAGGTGGGTGGACAGTTCAAGATGGACGTGTTGGTCAAGTAGATTTGAGGCATTGGGGAGAAGTGATATAGGGCGATAGCTAGATACAGAGGATTGGTTAAGAGAGGGTTTTTTGAAGATAGGTGTGACTGAGTCAAGTTAAAAGCTTGAGGGGAAAACATCAGTTGTTAGTGATAAGTTGAAGAGATGGGTTAGGGTTGGGATCGGGTCAAGTGCACAGGTGGTGAGATGTGATCTTGAGAGTAAAGTGGAGAGTCGATCTTCTGGTGGAGAAGTTGGTTTTGGAGGAGGAGGGCTGGGCAGTTAGGAGGAAGGGCTCTGGGGGTTGTCAACCAAAACTGTCTCTGATGTTATCAATCTTCTGTTTGAAAAAGGAAGCAAAGTCTTCAGCTGAGATGAGTGGAGAGGAAGGAGGTACTGGGGGACGGAGGAGAGAATTGAAGTTGTTGAATAGCTGTTTAGGGTTGTGAGACAGGGAGGCTATGAGAGATGAGAAGTAGGTTTGTTTTTCTGCAGCGAGTGTGGCCTTGAAAGTAGTGAGGGACTGTTTGAATGCGATGAAGTGCTCGTTGGAGTGGGATCTTTTCCATCTCCGCTCAGCAACCCTGGAAGCCCACCTCAGTTCTTTGGTCAGGCTGGTGTGCCAGGGCTGTCTGTTGATTATGCGAGCTTTGGAATGTGTGAGAGGGGCAACAGATTCCAGAGCTGCAGCTATTGTGGTGTTATACAGAGTGGCAGCAGCATCCTCACTGTGTAGTGAACTTATGTCTGTATGAGGGAGGAGGGAATCAGACAGTGAGAGTACATCGAGATGTTTAAGATTTCTGCGAGGGTGTGCAAGTTTGTGGGGTGGGTATTGTGGACCCGGAGAGGAGAGGGAAGAGAATGTAAGTAAATTGTGGTCAGAAAGAGGAAGAGGTGAGTTAGAGAGGTTGGCTAGGGAACAGAGGTGAGTGAAGAGGAGGTCCAGTGTGTGGCAATCTTTGTGAGTGGCTGCAGAAGACCATTGATTGAGCCCAAAGGAGGAAGTGAGAGATAGAAGTTTATTGGCAGCTGAGAGGGAAGTGTCAATGGGGATGTTGAAGTCACCCATGATGATAGTGGGGAAGTCAGCGGAAAGGAAATGAAGTAGCCAGGTGGTGAAGTGGTCGAAGAAGGTGGTGGCTGGCCATGGAGGGCGGTAAATGACAGCCAGTTGGAGGTTGGAGGGGGAGTAGATGCACACAGAGTGCACCTCAAAGGAAGGGAGGGAATGGAGGGTGGCAGTGGGATTGGGGTGAAGGAGCAGTTATCTGACTGGAGAAAAACAACTCCTCCGCCATGCTTGCTGCTAGGGTGGGGTGTGTGGGAAAGGTGGAATCCACCATGCGAAAGTGCAGGAGGAGAGGCTGTGTCAGAGGGGGTGAGCCAGGTTTCAGTGATAGTGAGGAAGAAAAGTTTGTTAGTAATGAAAAGATCATGGATGTAGAAAAGTTTGCTGCAGAAAGAGCGAGCGTTCCATAGAGCTCCTGTTAGTGGGACTGTGGACGAATGGTTATAAGGTTAGGGAGGTTACGGAAAGTTGTGATAGAGCGGGGATGGGAGGTAGAAATGACTGTGGGAATGTGAGGAGGACCAGGATTTGGAGCGATATCACCCACCGGCAGTGAGAAGGAGCAAAGAAAGTGTTAGCAGGTGGGAGCAAAAAAGAGCATGAGGGGGCTGTCTATTTGGAGACAGAGGATTGTATGTTGAGGAACAGTTCTGAGGAGGAGGTGAGATGGATGGGGAGGATTGAAGAAGAGATGAACAGTAACTAACTAGGTGTAGGGATTAGGGGGTTAGCAGAAAGTGAATGATTATAGGGGTCAGAGTGAAAATAAACAGAAACATTGTTTACAGTGACTCTGTGTCCAGTTACCTTCAGTTCCCTTAAGGTTCAATTCTGGATTAATTCTGAATCTTCACACCTATATGATACACACTTATAGGAAACACGCTGCAGACTGAAGTCTTGGCAGACTTAGGGTTTACAATATATGACCTTTTCTTAGTTGTCTCACAATTGTCACCATCCCATGCCTGTTTAGAAGTGAGGTTTCTTCACTCCATAGCTATCAGGTCTCTGGACAACAGTGGACAAAATGTGTAGTTCTATGCATCCAAGTTGCCTTAGTGCTGTAAGTCCACCCCTTCCTCCCAATAGCGTGGGATAGCGCCACGACCGTCCTGCTGTCTGTAAATGTGATGTCAGTTGTGATATCCCATATACAGCTCACAGAGAAAGACAAAGCTGCACTTTGTGTAGGCAACGTCATAGGCAATGGGTAGATTACAGAACGTGGTGGTCAAGAGGCCCATGCAAGGTCGATACTAGTACACAAGATAATTACAAGTCCACTTCTTTGACCAAATAAAAATCTCACAGTGATTTAATCAAAGTACTGGACAAACCTTTTAAAAAGTTCCAATTTTTCTTAATCACACTTCATAAAAAAGCTAATTTAAAAAGTAATGTCATTTTAGTTGTTATTTTATAAATCGATAGCACACATGAAAATAAGCAACTTTGCAATATAACCTACCAGAGAAATCATCTTTTTTCCCTCCAGGATTGATCATTCATTACTAGAGTTGAGCGATACCGTCCGATACTTCAAAGTATCGTATCGGATGGTATCGGCCGATCTTTAAAAAAAGTATCGGTATCGCCGATTCCGATACCGGAAGTCCCATTCAAGTCTATGGGACTTCCGGTATCGGAATAAGAAAAACCCTTTCCTGCCCTTGTACAGCCTCTCTGGGGTCTGTACGGGCCTTTCGGGGGGCTGTGCCGGCCTGCCAGGGGGTCTGTGCAGGCTCCGGTGGTCTGTGCCGGCCTGCCGGTGGTCTGTGCAGGCTCCGGGGGGCTGTGCCGGCCTGCCGGGGGGCTGTGCCGGCCTGCCGGGGGGCTGTGCCGGCCTGCCGGGGGGCTGTGCCGGCCTGCCGGGGGGCTGTGCCGGCTCCGGGGGGCTGTGCCGGCCTGCCGGGGGGCTGTGCAGGCTCCGGGGGTCTGTGCAGGCATCGTCCGATGGGACTACAAGTCCCATCGGGCGATGCCTGCTACCAAGACAGTGATTGACACATTAGCCAATGATGGGACAGTAGTAGTCCCATCATCCGGCTAATGTGTTAAATGTAAAAAAAAAAAAAAAAAAAAAAAAAATTACATGCTACATACATACAACATGCATACTACATACATACTACATTCATACTACATACATGCTACATACATACTACATATATACTACATGCATGCTACATACATACTGCATGCTACATACATACCACATACATACTACATACATACTACATATATACTACATGCATGCTACATACATACTACATGCTACATACATACCACATACATACTACATATATACTACATGCATGCTACATACATACTACATACATACCACATATATACTACATACATACTACATATATACTGCATGCTACATACATACTACATATATACTACATGCATGCTACATACATACTACATACCACATACATACCACATACATACTACATACATACTACATACATACTACATACATACTACATGCTACATACATACTACATATATACTACATGCATGCTACATACATACTACATATATACTACATGCATGCTACATACATACTGCATGCTACATACATACCACATACATACTACATACATACTACATATATACTACATGCATGCTACATACATACTACATGCTACATACATACCACATACATACTACATATATACTACATGCATGCTACATACATACTACATGCTACATACATACCACATATATACTACATACATACTACATATATACTGCATGCTACATACATACTACATATATACTACATGCATGCTACATACATACTACATACCACATACATACTACATACATACTACATACATACTACATGCTACATACATACTACATGCTACATACATACTACATATATACTACATGCATGCTACATACATACTACATATATACTACATGCATGCTACATACATACTACATGCTACATGCATGCTACATACATACTACATACATACTACATGCTACATACATACCACATATATACTACATACATACAATACATTCATACAATACATACATAGACATACAGTACATATAACATAGAGTAACATACTTACCAATACTTGTCACATTGTTCCCCGAAGCCATTGTCGTCTACGGAATAAATATTAACATAACAAACCACAAAAATACTCACCCACGATCCGAAGCAGTCCACGAGTGTGTCCCACGACGATCTTGGGTAGAGAACTGCAGCATCAGATGATGCTGCCGTTCTCTACGGGCTGCAGGAATCCAATGACGGAAGGTAGGTATCCTTCCGCACTGTATTCCTCCGCCACTTAAAAAAAAAAGTCCCTAGTCTCACTTTATGCCATTGCTGTGTGGGAATTTCCCACACAGCAATGGCATAAAGTGAGACTAGGGACTTTTTTTTTTAAGTGGCGGAGGAATACAGTGCGGAAGGATACCTACCTTCCGTCATTGGATTCCTGCAGCCCGTAGAGAACGGCAGCATCATCTGATGCTGCAGTTCTCTACCCAAGATCGTCGTGGGACACACTCGTGGACTGCTTCGGATCGTGGGTGAGTATTTTTGTGGTTTGTTATGTTAATATTTATTCCGTAGACGACAATGGCTTCGGGGAACAATGTGACAAGTATTGGTAAGTATGTTACTCTATGTTATATGTACTGTATGTCTATGTATGTATTGTATGAATGTATTGTATGTATGTAGTATATATGTGGTATGTATGTAGCATGTAGTATGTATGTAGTATGTATGTAGCATGCATGTAGCATGTAGTATGTATGTAGCATGCATGTAGTATATATGTAGTATGTATGTAGCATGCATGTAGTATATATGTAGTATGTATGTAGCATGTAGTATGTATGTAGCATGCATGTAGTATATATGTAGTATGTATGTAGCATGCAGTATATATGTAGTATGTATGTAGTATATATGTGGTATGTATGTAGCATGTAGTATGTATGTAGCATGCATGTAGTATATATGTAGTATGTATGTGGTATGTATGTAGCATGCAGTATGTATGTAGCATGCATGTAGTATGTATGTAGTATGTATGTAGTATGTATGTAGCATGCAGTATGTATGTAGTATGTATGTAGTATATATGTAGTATGTATGTAGCATGCATGTAGTATGTATGTAGCATGTATGTAGTATGTATGTAGTATGTATGTAGTATATATGTAGTATGTATGTAGCATGTAGTATGTATGTAGCATGCATGTAGTATGTATGTAGTATTTTTTTTTTTTTTTTTTTAACATTTAACACATTAGCCGGATGATGGGACTACTACTGTCCCATCATTGGCTAATGTGTCAATCACTGTCATGGTAGCAGGCATCGCCCGATGGGACTTGTAGTCCCATCGGACGATGCTTGCACAGACCCCCGGACATCAGCACAGCCCCCCGGCAGGCCGGCACAGCCCCCCGGCAGGCCGGTACAGACCCCCACAGGGTGCACAGACCACCGGCAGGCCGGCACAGCCCCCCGGCAGGCCGGTACAGACCCCGGGCAGTCCACACAGCCCCCCGGCAGGCCGGCACAGCCCCCCGGCAGGCCGGCAGAGACCCCCGGAAGGCCCGAAATGACGGCGCATCATGATGCGCACACACCGCGCATCATGATGACGTCAGGCCGTCAATCAACTGAACTTCCGATTCCGATGCCGAATTCCGATATTGAAAAAATATCGGAAGTCGGTATCGGAATTCCGATACAGCAAGTATCGGCCGATACCCGCGGTATCGGAATGCTCAACACTATTCATTACTAAAATTCTCAAGTTCTAGTTGAAATCTGTATTCAGCAAAGATAACGATTTACATTCCTGAGATAGAAGATGACAGCTACTACTGATTAGCATCTATACAGTCAGGAAGGGTTGGGAAGACGGGAAGAACTAGAGGCAGAGATCCTCCATCCTAAGTGTATAGAATCTTACCAGTAGTAGTAACTGCTGTCCCCTATCTCTCCATTGAGAAAATCTGTCTTCACTGAATACAGATTTTACCCGTAAATTGAGAATTTTGAAAATGGAAGATCAGTCCTTGCGGAGAAAGAGGCACTTTTTTTTTTATATATTACAAAGCTGTTAATTTTCAGGTGGATTATTGAATTGTTAAATAAACAATAAAATGATGGCTACTCTGTAAAGTATGACTAAACTGTTATGATAGTTTTTTGAAATTCTGTGGCTGCCTGTAGATAAGTGGGGGCCTGGATCCTCCACTGAGACCCCCACCAATTGTTCAAACCACTTTACAAACCATGAAGATCCAGACCATGATCAATCGACAGGATATAGCCATATCAAAAAGTTTAGTTCCACTTTAAAATAACAAAGGTTATTCTGTATATTGACTTTGTATACACGTGTTTATCATCACATAGCCTCAGTGTACTATAAGGCAAAATCTGACATTAATAATCAGTGGATTGCATTATCCTTTTGTTCTGCTGTACAGGATTCTAGGCGGCATCTTCTTCTAATGAAAAGATGGCATGCTTACAACAGATCACCATGAAACCAATTACTCACACAAAGCAAACTGATTAATTAGATGGCATCATTGCCTACATGCATGGAAGGAAAATGATACACACTCAGCCTAGCAGTCATTACCTGGTTTCTAATAGTGTTACTGCAGTCTGAAGCTGTTGCCCCCGTTTGTCTGCCGCGTCTTCCTTGCCCCGGGCTGCCAACACCTCTTCTTCCTACAGAGCACAGAACAAATTCAGCATAACCCATTTTCAGCACTAACAAAAGCACCTGGATCTCTTTCTGCTCATTATGAGCTGGAGAGATGGAGAAGAAACATCATTACATATACATTTTCATCGCTCCCAATGTTTACTTATTGATTTCTTTGCTGTGTCTCAATTATGGCTTCAGCCATTAGCACAGAGATAGGCATAGCTCTTCCATTTTTGCTACCCCTTTGGGGGCGATTGCTTGAAGTGAGACATCCAAGATCGCCTCAGTAATGAGATAGGGCAGATGCTGGATTAGGATATCACAGATCTGCTATTACGGAGGTTATTCGCTCTATGAAGTGCAATTCAGCTCAGCAAAAAAAGCTTCACAGTGGAATTAGAGGATGCGGTATAGCCATTTTATACTGATAACCTACAAAATAACACTAATATACACAACTAACCTATGACATATCATTTATCCGTGGCTCGCATAGGACTGCTGATGGGCTGTGTGCTGTATTAACCCATTATATTACTTATGGTGTTCTCCTAGACTAAAACATTGATGGCTTAAAGGGATTGTCCAGCCTTCAGCTACAAGTTTGCAGTCACTCTCTATCTGTAGACGTGTGAAACCTCACATCACGCGCACTGCAAATATTTAAAACCTACACAAATTCAGAGCTTCCAGCCCAACATAATCCAATGTCCAAAAGAGTATAATATAAAATATACCTTTTATTAATGATCATATAAAAAAACAATAATCACAGTAATTACAGATTAAGTAGTTTGTTTAACCTCTTTCTGCCATATGACATACTATCCCGTCCATGTGCCCTGGGACTTAATTCCCAGGGACGGGATAGTACGTCATAGCGATCAGCGGCGCCCACGTGGTGAGCGCCGCTGATTGCGGCCGGGTGTCAGCTGATTATCACAGCTGACACCCGGCACTATGTGTCAGGGGCGGTCACGGACCGCCCCCGACATGTTAACCCCTGGCACACCACGATCAAACATGATCGCGGTGTACCGGGGGTGAAAGGAAGCATCGGCAGGGAGGGGGCTCCCTCCGTGCATCCCTGCGACCCCCGCAGCAGCGCAATGTGCAGCGCTGCTCCGGGGGCGTCCTTCCCTGTAGGTTTCCGGATCCAACATGGCGACGGGGACCTTCGGGGGCCTGCAGGGAGCTGGCTTCCTCACTGCCCGCAGAGCGCAGGCATGAGGAAGCCTGCAGCAGTGCCTGTGACAGATCGCTGATCTGTCACAGCGATTTGTGATGTGACAGATCAGCGATCTGTCACATGACAATTATGTCTCCCCTGGGACATTGTAATAAAGTTAAAAAAAAAAAAGTGTAAAAATAATTTATAAAAAAAAAAATCGCTAAATAAATGAAAAAAAAAAATATTCCCTAATAAATTCATTTTTTGGAAATAAAAAAAAACCAAAACAATAAAAGTACACATATTTGGTATCGCCGCGTCCGTAACAACCCGCCCTATAAAACTGTCCCATTAGTTAACCCCCTTAACGAACCCATTAAAAAATAAAAATAAAAAACAAAAACAAAGATTTATCATCATACCGCTGAACAAAAAGTGCAATAATGCGCGATTAAAAAGACGCACATAAATATCCATGGTAGGTACAGCTGAAAACGTCATCCTGTCCCGCAAAAAACGAGCTGCCACACAGCATCATCAGGGAAAAAATAAAAAAGTTATAGCTCGCAGAATAAAGCGATGCAAAAATAATTATTTTTAATATAAAATTGTTTTCATTGAATAAAAGCGCCAAAACATAAAAAAAACATAAATGAGGTATCGCTGTAACCGTACTGACCCGAAGAATAAAACCGCCTTATCAATTTTACCGCTGGCGGAACGGTGTTAATGCACCCCCCAAAAGAAATTCTGGAAATGCTGGTTTTTGTTCATTCTGCGTCCCAAAAATCGGAATAAAAAGCGATAAAAAAATGTCACGTGCCTGAAAATGGTACCAATAAAAACGTCAACTCGGCCCGCAAAAAATAAGACCTCACATGACTCAGTGGGTCAAAATATGGAAAAATTATAGCTCTCAAAATGTGGTGATGCAAAAACTATTTTTACAATAAAAAGCGTCTTTTAGAGTATGACAGCTGCCAAACATAAAAACCGCCATAAATAGTAAATCAAACCCTCCGTTATCACCCCCTTAGTTAGGGAAAAATAATAAGATTAAAAAAATATATTTATTTCCATTTTCCCATTAGGGTTAGGGCTGAGATTAGGGTTAGGGGTGTGTTGGGGTTCGGGTTGGAGTTAGAATTGGGGGGTTTCCACTGTTTGGGCACATCAGGTGCTCTCCAAACGCAACATGGCGTCTGATCTCAGTTCCAGCCAATTCTGTGTTGAAAAAGTCTAACGGTGCTCCTTCCCTTCCAAGCTCTGTCATGTGCTCAAACAGTGTTTTACCCCCACTATCAGCCTACTCAGGACAAATTGAAAAAACAACTTTTGGGGTCCAATTTCTCCTGTTACCCTTAGGAAAATAAAAAAATTGGGGGCAAAAATATCATTTTTGTGGAAAAAAAATATGATTTTTTTATTTTCACGCCTGGGCGTTATAAACTTCAGTGAAGCACACCACATATCTAGATAAGTTCGGTAGGGGGGGTCTAGTTTCCAAAATGGGGTCACTTGTGGGGGCTTTCCACTGTTTAGGCACATCAGGGGCTCTCCAAAGGCAACATGACATCAGCAGACCATTCCATCAAAGTCTGCATTCCAAAACGTCACTACTTCCCTTCCGAGCCCCGACGTGTGCCCATACAGTAGTTTTCTCCACATATGGGGTATCAGCGTACTCAGGACAAATTCGACAACAAGTTTTGGGGTCCAATTTCTCCTGTTACCATTGGGAAAATAAAAAAATTGGGGACTTAAAGATCATGTTTGAGGAAAAAATATGATTTTTTTTATTTTCACGCCCGGGTGTTATAAACTTCTGTAAAGCCCTTGGGGGTTCAAAGTGCTAACCACACATCTAGATAAGTTCCTTGGGGGGTCTAGTTTCCAAAATGGTGTCATTTGTGGGGGAATTCCACTGTTTAGGCACACCAGGGGCTTTCCAAACGCGGCATGGCGTCCAATCCCAATTCCAGCCAAAAAAGTCAAATGGCGCTGCTTCCCTTCCGAGCTCTGCCATGCGCCCAAATAGTGTTTTACCCCCACATATGGGGTATCAGCGTACTCAGGACAAATTGCACAATAACTTTTGGGTCCTGTTACCCTTGGAAAAAGAAAAATTGAGGGTGTAAAGATCATTTTTATAGAAAAAATATGATTTTTTAATTGTACGACTGTACGTTATAAACTTCTGTGAAGCCCTTGGGGGGTTCAAAGTTCTCACCACACATCTAGATAAGTTCCTTGGGGGGTCTAGTTTCCAAAATGGTGTCATTTCTGGGGGGTTTCCACTGTTTTGGTACATCAGGGGCTTTCCAAACGCGACATGGTGTCCGATCTCAATTCCAGCCAAAAAAGTCAAATGGTGCTGCTTCCCTTCTGGGCTCTGCCATGCACCCAAATAGTAGTGTACCCCTCCACATATGGGGTATCAGCGTACTCAGGACAAATTGCACAATAATTTTTAGGGTCCTGTTACCCTTGGGAAAATAAAAATTGGGGGTGAAAAGATCATTTTTGTGGAAAAAATATGATTTTTTTATTGTACGGCTGTATGTTATAAACTTCTGTGAAGCCCTTGTGGGTTCAAAGTTCTCACCACATATCTAGATAAGTTCCTTGGGGGGGTCTAGTTTCCAAAATGGGGTCACTTGTGGGGGGTTTCCACTGCTTAGGTACATCAGGGGCTCTTCAAACGTGACATGGCGTCCGATCTGAATTCCAGCCAATTTTGGATTGAAAAAGTCAAACGGCGCTCCTTCCCTTCTGAGCTCTGCCATGCGCCGAAACAGTGGTCCCCCACACATATCAGGTATCAGCGTACTCAGGACAAATTACACAATAACTTTTGCAGTCCAATTTCTCCTGTTATCTTGGTAAAATAAAAAAAATTGGACCTGAAATAGTTTTTTTGTGAAAAAAAAGTTAAATGTTCATTTTTTTTTTTTTAAAACATTCTAAAAATTCCTGTGAAGCATCTGAAGGGTTAATAAACTGCTTGAATATGGTTTTGAGCACCTTGAGGGGTGCAGTTTTTAGAATGGTGTCACTTTTGGGTATTTTCTCTCATATAGACCCCTCAAAGTGACCTCAAATGTGATGTGGTCCGCAAAAATAAAATGGTGATGCAAAAATGAGAAATCGCTGGTCAACTTTTAACCCTTATAACTTACTAAAAAAAAAAAATTTTGGTTCCAAAATTGTGCTGATGTAAAGTAAACATATGTGAAATGTTATTTATTAAGTTTTTGTTCAGAGTTGGAAAATTGAAAAATTTTTTAAATTTTCACCAAATTTCCATTTTTTTCACAAATAAACGCAAGTTATTTGAATGAAATTTTACCACTAACATGAAGTACAATATGTCACGAGAAATCAATGTCAGAATCACCGGGATCCATGGAAGCGTTTCAGAGTTATTACCTCATAAAGGGACAGTGGTCAGAATTGTAAAAATTGGCCCGGTCATGAACGTGCAAACCACCCTTGGGGGTTAAGGGGTTAAAGGAGACAAAAATGACACCCAGAACCACTCAAAAAGGGCACTGAAAAACACACATCACAGATCCTGAAAACAACTGTCCAGGGGATAGTAATTTTGTAAGTAAACAAACTGCAAGACGAGCCTCATTTAATAAGTATACCACTACCCCATAACAACCTATACCCCCATATATGTCTGTTAGAGTTTATTTTTTTAATGGGAGTTGCCCATTCCCTTGGTGGAATATGGAAGTTTTCTATTACCCATTATGTCAGCTTTATTGCACTGCGAATATTTGCTGGTGCCGGGAGCGGGTGGTCAAGTGGCTGCAAATAGGCAATCTAATTGGCAAGTGACTGCATGTATACAAATCCCATTCATGCGTTCACAAGCACGCCGCTCCTGAAGCCGGTACCAGAGAATTCTCACAGTGCAAGCAACCAGGGCTGTGGAGTCAGAGTCGTGGAGTCAGTGTCCATTTTGGAGTTGGTATAAAATGGGCCGACTCCGACAATATATAATAAATTGGGTACAATATTGAAATGCAGTATGTGCTTAATATTTTTTCATAAGAATTCGGGAAAGTTATGAAATGTCCTATAAATGTCTCTTGTTTCTGATCTAAGGATCTCGGCTTTGAGATGAATCTGTGCTGCACTAATTATATATATATATATATATATATATATATATATATATATATATATATATATATACATACATACATATATATATACATACATACATACACACACACACATACTCAGTAGTAAAGCTCCTCTTCAACATATCAGAGCAAAAAACACTGATATGGAATGCCTGCAGCCCTGCACTCATCTCAAGAACTGCCAGCCTGAACAGGAAAACAGGATTAAGGCAAGTACTTCTTAAAGCATATCTAAAGTCTGTTTTCTCTGTATGTTTCATGTTTTAAGGGCATGTCACACTAAGAGATATCGCTAGCAATATCGCTATAACTTGTGACGTTATAGCGATATTGCTAGCGATATCTCTGTGTGTGATACTTACCTGCGACCCGCTCCCCCGCTGCTTATCGCTGATCGCACGACTGGACTGTTTCTCGTCGTCAGCTTCCTGCTGGGCTTCCTGTGGAGAGACGAGCGATGAGCGTGGAGCTGGGCGGGAGGACGCAGGATCGCCTGGTGTGACAGGTAAGTAGCGATCCCCGTCCCCAGCGATGTCGCTAGTGAGATCTGCCTGTGTGGCAGCTCACTAGCGACCACTTAGCGATGTACCAGCGATCCTGACCGCGTCATATCGCTGGTCGGGATCGCTGGTACATCGCTAAGTGTGACAGTACCTTTAGGCTATGTGCCCACATTGCAGAATTGCTGTGGATTTGTCCACAGCATTTTCGCAACTCCACGCCATGGGTAAAACGCATGTGGAATTCCCATGCTTTTTCCTGCAAAACACAAGCGTTATGCAAGAGTTTTTAGCTTGCGGAATTCAAGCGCTTTTTCAAGCGATTTGAAGCATCGCTTGGAAAGTGATTGGCAGGTTGGTCACACTTGTCAAGCATAGTGCTTGGCAAGTGTGACCAACTTTTTACTATTGATGCTGCCTATGCAGCATCAATAGTAAAAGATAGAATGTTAAAAAATAATAAAAAAAATTAAAAATATGGATATACTCACCTCCTGTTGGCCCCCGATCTCCTCAGCGGCGCTGCTGGCAAGTTCTGTTCCCAGTGATTCATTGCGAAAATGACCTCTGATGACATAGCAGTCACGTGACCACGACATCACAAAGGACATTGTGGTGCGAAGCACGCCTAGGAACAAAGTTGCCGCCGTGCACTGCTGAGGACCGGGAGGACTCCGGGGGCCGACAGAGAGTAAGTATATCCCTATTTTTTATTTTAATTCTATTTTTTACAGGAATATGGTACCCAGGGCATGAGTCTCCTCTCCTCCAGAACCTGGGTACCATTCGCACATGAAACGCTCAGTTTAAGCATGGTGGGCATGGCCACATGCATAAAGTGAGGTTTCAATGCAATCCTTCCTCCAAATTAATGGACATGCTGCGTATTTTTCCTGCAATGAGATTCAGCAGGGTGCGCTGACCGTGCGTTAGTTGAATTTTGCATGCGCTGCACCCTTTTGACGGTGCTCCGAGCACAACAGAATGCAACATGGTGCGTTCGGCGCACCGTCAAAAGGGCGCAACGCATGCAAAATTCTACTAGCGCACGGTCTGCGCACCCTATGCTAAAGATAGGGTGTGCAGATCGCATGCAGCCATGTGCGATACTAGGCGGAGATGACCGGAGGGGGCGGGGCTTAGCGGCGGCCGTGTGCTGCGGCCCAAAACGCTAGTGTGAAGCTAGCCTTAGTCTACTTTTCCTCTGAGCTCATGTTTGGAGATATTAGCTGATCTGATGCTCTTCATGTTATGCTAGCAGTTTCAGTTTCTTTCTGGGGTATGATTTAGCACAAACTTGCTCCCTCCCTCCTCCCCTCTTCATACACTGTGAAGCATCATGATGTGAAGCATTTAGTGAGCTCAGCTGTACCCTGAGAAATGCCTGAGATTGAAAGTTCAGAGTAAAGCCATCTAATAACATATATTACAAACTTTTTGTCATCATCTGTACTTTTGATTTATATGTTTGGTTTATTTCTATCTAAAATTATACATGATTTCCTATTCTTGCAGGAATTACAATATAACTTATTTTTTTATAGGACTAAATTATTTTGAGAGCAAATTTATATGATTAGTAATATCCCTGCTGTTCTGTTCGGGTCAATATGACGTTTTCGCACCGAAAATCGCTGCAAAAACGCTTAAAAATCGCATCGTGGGCACATAGCCTAACTGTTCAGGTCAATATGACCCGATAACATTAAATAAGTTGTCCACTACTATAACTTTTTTTTTTTTTCATAAATCTTGCTATTATGTGCCACTAAAAATATCCACTGTGTTTATTTTAGCAGTATTAACCTTTTATCCTCCTCTCGCAGCACATTTTCAGTGCTGGCTCCAGCTCTCATGGGGTTAATCAACAACTTCCTTTCTCCTGACTTATTGTGCTCTAATACTACAAGTTCCATGATGCACTGCACTGCTGCCTTACATGCAACAAGCACACCCACTCCAAACCACACCCAAACCCCTCCCTCCTCTAGCTTCAATCTGAAGCATCTTATAGTAAGGGTCTGTGCACAGGTTGTGGATTCTGCTGCGGATCCGCAACATATTCTCCTGCGTTGTACAGTACCATAATTTCAATGTAAAACAAAAAAGAAAAATCCGCAGTATAAACGCTGTGGGTTCATTTCTGCAGCATGTCAATTCTTTGTGCGGATTCCGAAGGTTAAATCCGCACAAAAGCTGCAGGAAATCCGCAGCATAAGGCTATGTGCACACGGCAGAAAACACAGGTGCATTTTTGCTGCGGATTTGATGCGTTTTTGTAAGCTAAATAAAGAAATGTAATTTGACAAAAAAAAAAAAAGATTTGTGATGTAATTTCTGTCCAACCTCCTCATTTACATTTGTCCAACCCACACTCCATTACACATAGATAGATGGATAGATAGACAGATGGATAGGTAGATGGATAGATAGATAGATAGATAGATAGATAGATAGATAGATAGAAGGATAGTTAAACTGATGAACTGTCGGGAGACAATACCTCCCGCAGTCCATCACTGAGGTTACCTGAGTACAGACTCTCACTTTACAGCACTGCTGCTTGAGAATTAGGGTTAGGGCTAGAGACCTCTTTCCCGGCGGAGGGATGCACAGTGGAGGATTACCTTCTCCTGTCATTTCAGTGCTGGAGCCCCTGGAGAGCGGTCGCATCAGCTGATTTGGCAGCTCTCCACGAGAGATTGTAGTGGGACCCTCGATATTAATTGGACTACGATGGAAAGGTAAGTATAGGTTGGTTTATTATTTTATGTTTATTACAGGAGATCGATGGCTTCGGGGAATTAGGTGTGTGCGGTGAGTATGTACTCTATGTTATGTGTTGTATGTTCTGTATGTTATATGTATGTACTGTATATGCTCCGTATGTTATATGTATGTTCTGTATGTTATATGTATATTCTGTATGTTATATTTATGTTCTGTATGTTATATGTATGTTCTGTATATTGTATGTTCTGTATGTTATATGCATGTTCTATGTATGTACTGCACATGTCCGTTCTGTATGTTATATGTATGCTCTGTATATGTTCTGTCTGTTATGTATGTTCTGTATGTTATATTTATGTTCTGAATATGTTCTGTATGTTATATGTATGATCTGTAAATTGTATGTTCTGTAACTTAGATGTATGTTGTATGTTCTGTATGTTATATGTATGTTCTGTATACAGTTGTGGCCAAAAGTATTGACACCTCTGCAATTCTGTCAGCTAATACTCAGTTTCTTCCTGAAAATGATTGCAAACACAAATTCTTTGGTATTATTATCTTCATTTAATTTGTCTTAAATGAAAAAACACAAAGGAGAATGAAGCAAAAAGCAAAACATTGATCATTTCACACAAAACTCCAAAAATGGGCCAGACAAAAGTATTGGCACCCTCAGCCTAATACTTGGTTGCACAACCTTTAGCCAAAATAACTGCGACCAACCGCTTCCGGTAACCATCAATGAGTTTCTTACAATGCTCTGCAGGAATTTTAGACCATTCTTCTTTGGCAAACTGCTCCAGGTCCCTGATATTTGAAGGGTGCCTTCTCCAAACTGCCATTTTTAGATCTCTCCACAGGTGTTCTATGGGATTCAGGTCTGGACTCATTGCTGGCCACCTTAGAAGTCTCCAGTGCTTTCTCTCAAACCATTTTCTAGTGCTTTTTGAAGTGTGTTTTGGGTCATTGTCCTGCTGGAAGACCCTTGACCTCTGAAGGAGACCCAGCTTTCTCACACTGGGCCCTACATTATGCTGCAAAATTTGTTGGTAGTCTTCAGACTTCAAAATGCCATGCACACGGTCAAGCAGTCCAGTGCCAGAGGCAGCAAAGCAACCCCAAAACAGCAGGGAACCTCCGCCATGTTTGACTGTAGGGACCGTGTTCGTTTCTTTGAATGCCTCTTTTTTTCTCCTGTAAACTCTATGTTGATGCCTTTGCCCAAAAACCTCTACTTTTGTCTCATCTGACCAGAGAACATTCTTCCAAAACGTTTTAGGCTTTTTCAGGTAAGTTTTGGCAAACTCCAGCCTGGCTTTTTTATGTCTCGGGGTAAGAAGTGGGGTCTTCCTGGGTCTCCTACCATACAGTCCCTTTTCATTCAGATGCCGACGGATAGTACGGGTTGACACTGTTGTACCCTCGGACTGCAGGGCAGCTTGAACTTGTTTGGATGTTAGTCGAGGTTCTTTACCCAACATCCGCACAATCTTGCGTTGAAATCTCTTGTCAATTTTTCTTTTCCGTCCACATCTAGGGAGGTTAGCCACAGTGCCATGGGCTTTAAACTTCTTGATGACACTGCGCACGGTAGACACAGGAACATTCAGGTCTTTGGAGATGGACTTGTAGCCTTGAGATTGCTCATGCTTCCTCACAATTTGGTTTCTCAAGTCCTCAGACAGTTCTTTGGTCTTCTTTCTTTTCTCCATGCTCAATGTGGTACACAAAAGGACACAGGACAGAGGTTGAGTCAACTTTAATCCATGTCAACTGGCTGCAAGTGTGATTTAGTTATTGCCAACACCTGTTAGGTGCCACAGGTAAGTTATAGGTGCTGTTAATTACACAAATTAGAGAAGCATCACATGATTTTTCGAACAGTGCCAATACTTTTGTCCATCCTCTTTTTTATGTTTGGTGTGGAATTATATCCAATTTGGCTTTTGGACAATTCTTTTTGTGTTTTTTCATTTAAGACAAATTAAAAGAAGATAATAATACCAAATAATTTGTGTTTGCAATCATTTTCAGGAAGAAACTGAGTATCATCTGACAGAATTGCAGGGGTGTCAATACTTTTGGCCACAACTGTATGTTGTATGTTCCAGTCATATGCAAAAGTTTGGGCACCCCTATTAATGTTAACATTTCTTCTTTCTAACAATTTTGGTTTTTGCAACAGCTATTTCAGTTTCATATATCTAATAACTGATGGACTCAGTAATATTTCTGGATTCAAATGAGGTTTATTGTAGTAACAGAAAATGGGCAATCTGCATTTAATCAAAATTTGGCTGGTGCAAAAGTATGGGCACCCTTATCATTTTCTTGATTTGAACACTCCTAACTACTTTTTACTGACTTCCTGAAGCACTAAATTGGTTTTGTAACCTCATTGAGCTTTGAACTTCATAGCCAGGTGTATCCAATCATGAGAAAAGGTATTTAAGGTGGCCACTTGCAAGTAGTTCTCCTATTTGATTCTCCTATGAAGAGTGGCGTCATGGGCTCCTCAAAACAACTCTCAAATGATCTGAAAACAAAGATTATTCAACATAGCTTTTCAGGGGAAGGATACAAAAAGTTGTCTCAGAGATTTAACCTGTCAGTTTCCACTGTGAGGAACATAGTAAGGAAATGGAAGAACACAGGTACAGTTCTTGTTAAGCCCAGAAGTGGCAGGCCAAGAAAAATATCAGAAAGGCAGAGAAGAAGAATGGTGAGAACAGTCAAGGACAATCCACAGACCACCTCCATAGACCGGCAGCATCATAAAAATAGTGTTTTTCTTGAAATGCTGTGTTTTTTAGCCTCCATGCATAACGCCTTTTTGTATGACCAAACAACTCAATCTTTGTTTCATCAGTCCACAGGACCTTCTTCCAAAATGTAACTGGCTTGTCCAAATGTGCTTTTGCATACCTCAGGCGACTCTGTTTGTGGCGTGCTTGCAGAAATGGCTTCTTTCGCATCACTCTCCCATACAGCTTCTCCTTGTGCAAAGTGCGCTGTATTGTTGACCGATGCACAGTGACACCATCTGCAGCAAGATGATGCAGCAGGTCTTTGGAGGTGGTCTGTGGATTGTCCTTGACTGTTCTCACCATTCTTCTTCACTGCCTTTCTGATATTTTTCTTGGCCTGCCACTTCTGGGCTTAACAAGAACTGTGCCTGTGTTCTTCCATTTCCTTACTATGTTCCTCACAGTGGAAACTGACAGGTTACATCTCTGAGACAACTTTTTGTATCCTTCCCCTGAACAACTATGTTGAATAATCTTTGTTTTCAGATCATTTGAGAGTTGTTTTGAGGAGCCCATGATGCCAATCTTCATAGGAGAATCAAATAGGAGAACTACTTGCAAGTGGCCACCTTAAATACCTTTTCTCATGATTTGATATACCTGGCTATGAAGTTCAAAGCTCAATGAGGTTACAAAACCAATTTAGTGCTTCAGAAAGTCAGTAAAAAGTAGTTAGGAGTGTTCAAATCAAGAAAATAATAAGGGTGCCCATACTTTTGCACCAGCCAAATTTTGATTAAATGCAGATTGCACATTTTCTGTTACTACAATAACCCTCATTTGAATCCAGAAATATTACTGAGTCCATCAGTTATTAGATATATGAAACTGAAATAGCTGTTGCAAAAACCAAAATTGTTAGAAAGAAAAAAGGTTAACATTAATAGGGGTGCCCAAACTTTTGCATATGACTGTATATGTTCTGTATGTTATATGTTCTGCATATTTTCTGTATGTTGTATGTTCTGTATGTTATATGTATATGTTCTGTGTTATATGTATGTTCTGTATGTTGCATGTTCTGTGTGTTATATGTATGTTCTGTATATGTTCTGTATGTTATATGTACAGTTAGGTCCATATATATATATTTGGACAGAGACAACATTTTTCTAATTTTGGTTCTAGACATTACCACAATGAATTTTAAACAAAACAATTCAGATACAGTTGAAGTTCAGACTTTCAGCTTTCATTTGAGGGTATCCACATTAAAATTGGATGAAGGGTTTAGGAGTTTCAGCTCCTTAGCATGTGCCACCCTGTGTTTAAAGGGACCAAAAGTAATCGGACAGATTAAATAATTGTAAATAAAATGTTCATTTCTAGTGCTTGGTTGAAAACCCTTTGTTGGCAATGACTGCCTGATGTCTTGAACTCATGGACATCACCAGACGCTGTGTTTCCTCCTTTTTGATGCTCTGCCAGGCCTTCACTGCGGTGGTTTTCAGTTGCTGTTTGTTTGTGGGCCTTTCTGTCTGAAGTTTAGTCTTTAACAAGTGAAATGCATGCTCATTTGGGTTGAGATCAGGTGACTGACTTGGCCATTCAAGAATATTCCACTTCTTTGCTTTAATAAACTCCTGGGTTGCTTTGGCTTTATGTTTTGGGTCATTGTCCATATGTAGAATAAACGACGACCAATCAGTTTGGCTGCATTTGGCTGGATCTGAGCACACAGTATGACTCTGAATACCTCAGAATTCATTCGGCTGCTTCTGTCCTGTGTCACATCATCAATAAACACTAGTGACCCACTGCACTGGCAGCCATGCATGCCCAAGCCATCACACTGCTTACGCCGTGCTTTACAGATGATGTGGTATGCTTTGGATCATGAGCTGTACCACGCCTTCGCCATACTTTTCTCTTTCCATCATTCTGGTAGAGGTTGATCTTGGTTTCATCTGTCCAAAGAATGTTCTTCCAGAACTGTGCTGGTTTTTTTAGATGTTTTTTTTAGCAAAGTCCAGTCTAGCCTTTTTATTCTTGATGCTTATGAGTGGCTTGCACCGTGCAGTGAACCCTCTGTATTTACTTTCATGCAGTCTTCTCTTTATGGTAGATTTGGATATTGATACGCCTACCTCCTGGAGAGTGTTGTTCACTTGGTTGGCTGTTGTGAAGGGGTTTCTCTTCACCATGGAGATTATTCTGCGATCATCCACCACTGTTGTCTTTTTGTATTGATGAGTTCACCAGTGCTTTCTTTCTTTCTCAGGATGTACCAAACTGTAGATTTTGCCACTCCTAATGTAGCAATTTCTCGAATGGGTTTTTTCTGTTTTTGAAGCTTAAGGATGGCTTGCTTCACCTGCATGGAAAGCTCCTTTGACCGCATGTTTGATTCACAGCAAAACCTTCCAAATGCAAGCACCACACCTCAAATCAACTCCAGGCCTTTTATCTGCTTAATTGAGAATGAAATAACGAAGGGATTGCCCACACTTGTCCATGAAATAGCCTTGGAGTCAATTGTCCAATTACTTTTGATCCCTTTAAAAACAGGGTGGCACATGTTAAAGGGGTTGTCCGGGCTTTTCACATAATCTCTGTGCATATCTGGGCTGCAGAATGCTGACAATAAGTAATTTACCTTCTGTGGCCAGTTTGCAGGGTTTGCTAGATATCATCTCTTGCAGACAGCACAGCTCCCTCGCAAACAGCCGGCAAACACACAGCCGCCCTGCCTGCAGACACACAACCCCCGGCACACAGACCCCCTCCTCCGCCCGCGCACACAGTCCCGTCACTATGGATGCAGAGAGGCGACAGATGCTGCAGAGTGCAGACAGAGCGCCGGGGCTGCCTGTGGCTCCGCCCACAGACTGCTGTCACTATTGATGAGTGACAGCAATGTGCAGAGGCTGGGGCACGCCTGCTATTGACGTCACGTCAATTTTCAAAGTCGGCAATTTGACATGATGTCGGCGAATATGAGCGGCTGCTGCAGCCTGGGGGTCACGTGACCCGAACTCAGCTGCCTGCATAGCGCCGCTCACAGGCAGTATTGGCAGCAGAAGGTAATGACAATATTCATTAGGGGCCCCGGGGGGATACAATGGAGGGTTAATAAAAAGTAGTGGACAACCCCTTTAACTAGTTATTTCTGCCTGCAAAATTTGTTTTCTTGTGTACTTCATCTCATTATTCAAAAGGGTGGAGGTTTCACTGTTCTTATCAGTGAGCAAGTACTCAACCAGTCATTTCTCTTTCAATTCTGTGTAGCTTATATTATGCTTTTCTTCTCAAATTATTCAATTTTGTTCCTTCTGTTCCAATTGCATATTGTAAAGCCATTTTTTAATTACTGTGTCATGATGTAAGCTTAATTTTTCATTTGTTTATGATCATCCATGTTCACATACAATTTAATAATGAAATAGTTATTCAAATAAAACACATTAGGTAAAATCAACCTTTTTAATAAGTCAGGTCATATTGACCCAAAACAGTACACGTGTATAGTAAATGCAATCAGAACAGCAGAGTTAAAAATGCCAACTAAACTTCCGATGAAGACAGTAGTATTTGAGAATTTCACATTAGCTCAAGCTAAAAAAGATATTTTGTGTGTCAGTGTATGACAGATGAAAACATATGCCATGAGCTCAAAATCAGTGTATACTCAGGAAATGATAAATATCCTCCTACAAGCGCTTCCAATCTAAAAGGACATTTACAACGCTTACACCCAGAAGTTTTCAAAGCTGTGACTGAGAAAGATCAAAGCGACACCAAGGAACCAGAGCTCAGCACTTCCCACTATGCAAAGGAGGAAAGAGCAGCTCAAATATCAGTTACAAGATATATTTTAAGAGACAAAGTTCCTGTAACAATGACAGCAAATATGTTCAAAAGACCTCTCATTGTTGTGAAAGATGGTGTACCATTATTAACACTATTTGCATGACCAGCTTTCACAGCTCTTAATGGAGAAATGGCCCACAAACTTGATATTTCTCTGGAAAGAGAAAGTATTAGAAAATTAGTGATTGAAGAAGGCCTTAACAAAAAGAAGGATCTTAAAAAGACTCTCAAGAGACGCTTTATATTTCATAAAACGGATGCCTGCACACGTCGGAGTGAACTATTTTGCTATCAACGTTCAATTTGTTTGTGACAACAAGAAAATTGTTACCAAGAAACTTGCAATAAAAGATACAGCTCATCACAGCAGCTAGTTTCTCCAGACCTTAGTGGAAAAAGTTCTGTAAGATTCTGGACTCAGAAAAGAACAGGTCCTTGCTATTGTAACTGACAATGCTTCAAACATGATAAGTACAATTAAACTAATGAATGAGAATAAATAAGATCAGAAGCTAAAAGAAAGCTTCAGATTCTGTATGCCTGAGATTGAAGGCATTGTTTTGCACACGCAGCAGCTGTCAATAAGAGATTGTCCGCAAGAGGGACATGCTCAAACTCTGATTGGCAAAGTGAGGAAATAGGTTATTGCTTCCAGAACCACGAAAATTGATTCCATTTTGAAGAGACGTGCTGGAAAAAGGGGCGATTGAGGATCACGCCACTCGGTAGGGCAGCAACTATACAATGATTGAGTGATTGCTTGACCTGAAACCCTTTCTTTTAGACATGGCCAACCCTTAGGTAACACTAAACGAAGGTCAATGGACACAGGTGGCTTAAAAGAAGGAATTGCTTAATCAACCATGTACAGTGAGTAAGACTAGCTTCAGACTAGCGTTTTGGCCCGCAGCGCACAGCCGGCGCTAAGCCCCGCCCCCTCCGGTCATCTCCTCCTAGTGTCGCACATCACTGCATGCAATCTGCACACCCTATCGTTAGCATAGGGTGCGCAGACCGTGCGCTAGTAGGATTTTGAGTGCGCTGCGCCCTTTTGACGGTGCTCCGAGCGCACCAAAATGCAACATAGTGCATTTGGTGCACCGTCAAAAGGGCGCAGCGCACGCAAAATCCTACTAGCGCACGGCCAGCGCACAGTCTGCGCACCCTATGCTAAAGATAGGGTCTGCAGATCGCATGCAGCGATGTGCGACACTAGGAGGAGATGACCGGAGGGGGCACAGCAGGGGGCGGGGCTTAGCGGCGGCCATGCGCCGCGGGCCAAAACGTTAGTCTGAAGCTAGCCTAAAAAATTAGAAACTGAGGATTTAACTCATGACAAATATTAACTTTTATAAATAGGTCCTCATACCTGTAATGCATCCCATAGGTATGGAGTCTCTCCCTGAAGCAGCCGCATCCCCGCCATCAATCATGTCTCTGTAGCGTCTGGGCCCCGCCTCCCATAGCCGTCCATCATGCCCCTGTGCTGCCATCTGTGCCCCACCTCCCATAGCCGTCCATCATTCCCCTGCTCTGCCGTCTGTGCCCTGCCTCCTATAGCTGTCCATCATGCCCCTGCTCTGCCGTCTGTGCCCCGTCTCCTTCTGTCTCCTATGCCAGCGCCTGCTCACTCTGTGAAAACAGTTCTCGGGCATGCGCAGTGCGCGCTGCCCGTGAACTGATATCAGGCGATCACGCCTGCGTGTTGTGGAGGCCCAAGATCCTGCCCCGCAGTGTGTGTTATGATGTATTCACACTGTGGGGTTGGATCTGGGGCCTCCACAACACGCAGGCATGATCGCCTGATGTCAGTTCACAGGAAGCGCACACTGTGCATACCCGAGAACTGTTTTCACAAAGCAGGCGCCGGTATAGGAGACAGAAGGAGGCGGGGAACATACAGCAGAGTAGGGGCCTGATGGACGGCTATGGGAGGCGGGGCACAGACGGCAGAGCAGGGGCATGATGGATGGCTATGGGAGGCGGGGCACAGACGGCAGCACAGGGGCATGATGGATGGCTATGGGAGGCGGGGCCCAGACGCTACAGAGACGTGATTGATGGCGGGGAGGCGGCTGCTTCAGGGGGAGACTCCTGCTTCGGGGGAGACTCCATACCTATGGGACGCATTACAGGTATGAGGACCTAGTTATAAAAGTTAATATTTCGGCATTACTGGGGGTCAGAAACGGAAGAGCCACCTTCACAGAATGCAGCCTTAGTGCTGCTGAAGTTGGCTCTTTTAGTTAAAAACGCCCGGTGGGGTGACAGGTTTCCTTTAAAGGGTACTCAGTTGCTTTTATATAGATATATTATGCTCCCTGATTGGTGAGGGGCCGCAGTCCAGGAGCCCCCACTGATAACAAAAAAAAAAAAAACGAAGGTTTGAAGTCCAGCGCTCATAAGCTCGAAGGCCTTAGGTCCTGTATGCAGCGCGCACCCAGAGCAGTGCACCGGCTTATTTGAAAGTGTATGGGCTGCTAATTTGAGAAATCAGTGCACACATAACAAAATGATAAGCATACTTTAAAGTATAACCATCATATTAATTTTAACTTTCATAAATCCATAGTACACAAGACAATAAGCAACTTCGTAATAACTTAGAGAAATCTGCTTCTGCCTCTACCAAAACTGATCAGTCATTATCAAAATTCTCTAAAATCTGTATTCAGTGAGGACAGACTTTCCCATTACTGAGATAGGAGATGGCGGCTGCTACTGATAAGATTCTATGAATACAGATTTTACCTCAGAATTGAGAAATTTGATAATGACGGATCAGTTCTGGCAGATTTCTGTGATAAGATATTACAAAGTTGCTTATTTTCATGTGTACTATTGAATTAAGAAATGAAAATTAGAAGGATGGTTCCGTTTTAAGGATAGGCTTTAATGGACTGAATAACACCCTTAGTATACCTGCTAATTAGCATAATGAAGCCAGGTGGTCGCACCGTTTACTTGTTCTTCTAACACTGCAAATACCACATTGTAGTGAATAGGATGCGTGGCTGTACTAGGCACAGCTGCCAATATAGGCATGATGCCACTGAAGGAGGATAGACAGCATGAAGCGTCGGCTAAAGCACAGTGCGCCATCCACTGTATCCAGAGGTTAGAATCACACAGCTCAAACACGAAGGACTATAATGGCAGCTTTAAACTAACTGAGAGACTTATTAAGATGCACAATCAATTCATAGTACGGTCCCCGCTGTTGTACTGCCCTTCCCCCACACAGCTCAGTCAGTATCACATTTATCTCTGATGTACTCAAATTGTAATTAGAGATGAGCGAACCTTTCAAAGTTCGGTTCAGTGAACTTCCCGATGTTCGCCGTACGGTTTGTCGAAAATACCCAAATCCCATTGAAATCAAATGCATAGACAACACCTTAAGGGAGGCCAAAAAGCTTCCCAAGCAACTCAAACTAGGGGCAGACACCAGGAAAAGTGGCATCAATTGACCCAGAGTACTAATAGTAAATTTGTGCAGCATGGATGAATGGGACAGGGCATTTCTAGCTGAAACATTGATCAGTAACAGGAGGGATAAGCGACAGGTGTAGGCCTGGTGCTTTGAGAGCCCTGCCAAATTCAGACAACACATATGAAGGAGACCCAACTTGGAGTCCAAACATTTCCAAAAATGATGGGCAGACAACAGGAAAAGTAGCATCAATTTACTCACAGTAGAAATTTGATAATAGCACAGCAGCAGTCAGCCATGGGCCATGCATGAGGTATCAGGGTCAGGGCTGGCATTTACAGCTTGGAATTGAAGTTTTAATTAAGACAAGCTGGGTGAGGTACTGGTGTAAGCCTTCTTTGCTGGGTGCCTGATACCTCATGCAACTGCTAAAACTGCTTTTCTGAGCAGCTACACTCAGGTGGCACAAATATCAACTTGGTAGACCACTAATGTTATAAAAATTTATGGATAGTAACACAGGTAGATGACTTAAAGTCCAGGCCTTCCGGTTTGGGAGCCCTACTGCTACAGGCAACAGATATGAAGGAGACCCAACTTGGAGTACAAATATTTCCAAAAATTAGGGGCAGACAACCGAAAAAGTGGCATCAATTGACCCACAGTAGAAATGTGATAATGGCACAGCAGTAGTCAGCCATGGGCCATGTATGAGGTATCAGGGTCTGGGCCAGCATTTAGAGCTTTGAATTGAAGTTTCAATGAAGACGGGTGGGTGAGGGACAGGTGTAAGCTTTCTTTGCTGGGAGCCCTGATACCTAACGCAACAGCTGAAATTGGATTTTTGCTCAGGCACACTCAGGTGGCACAAATGTCGGCTTGGTAGACCACAAATGTTATAAAAATGTAAGGATAGTAACACAGGTAGTTGACTGATTAATTCACTTACAGTAGAAATTTGATAATGGCACAGCAAGCAGCAGTCAGCCACGGGCCATGCATGCGGTATCAGGGTCTGGGCCAGAATTTAGAGCTTTGAATTGAAGTTTCAATGAAGACGAGGAGGGTGAAGGACTGCTGTAAGCTTGTTGTGCTGGGAGCCCTTATACCTCATGCAACTGCTCAAACTGCTTTTCTGCGGAGCCACATTCAGGTGGCACAAATATCAGCTTTGCGGACCCTTAATATTATAAAAATGTAATGATAGTAACACAGGTAGTTGACTGAAAGTAAGTGAAGGCCTGCCAGTCTGAGAGACATACTGCTACTACAGGCAACACACATGAAGGAGAAAGGAGTCCGAACATTTTCAAAATATATTGCCACACACCACTAAAATGGCATCAATTTCCCCAGAGTAGAAATAGTATAATGATGCTCTGAGACCCCTTCCACTATAAGCAACCCACCAGATGGAGACCCAACTTGAAGTTTCCACATTTAAAAAAAATTGTTTGCAACATCAGCAGCAACAGCAGGCACAGAAGCCACGACAAAAGTGTCACATCCTGCAATAACCCAAGATAAAAGCATCAGACTAAAAAATCGACACCATCGCCCAGTCTGCGATTGGGGTGCAAAAGTCATTGGAGATCCATGACTTGTTCATCTAGATGAAAGTTAGGTGGTCTACACTTTCAGGGGACACATTCTGAAAGAACGCTGGCTGCCAGGCATGACAAAATCTCTAAGGCCAGACAGGCGAGTTCAGGCCACTCTTCCATTTTTGAAGACCAAAAAACCAAAGGGTCCAAATTCCCCTGATGACACTGATATTGAAATACTCCTGCACCATCCTCTCCAGTCTTTCAATAGAGTCAGCCTTGGACTCTGTTCTGCTGGTGCACGGACTGGCCTAAAACATGTGTGAAACGACCCACAGAAATTGCTTATGCCACTTACACTGCTGCTGCCAACATTTCTGCGTTGACGACTCGACGTTCCCGAGGATTAGAAGGCTATAACTGCGATGCACACTGTGTGTCTCACTGCTGTCTTGGGGAAAAACACTCTTAAAGCAAACCTGTCACCTGTTTTGCCCACTATAAGATGTGGCCACTGTCTTTCAGGGCTTATCTACAGCATTCTATAATGCTGTAGATAAGCCCCCGGTCCAACCTGAAAGATAAGAAAAATACATTATACTCACTCGGGGGCGCGGTCCAATGGGTGTCGCAGGTCCGGGTCCGGCGCCTCCCATCTTCTTGCAATGCCGCCCTCCTGCTTGCTTTATGGCTCCCCGGCATCGCGCTCCTCTGCAGGCGTACTTATCTGCCCTGTTGAGGGCAGAGCAAAGTACTGCAGTGCGCAGGTGCCGGGAAAGGTCAGAGAGGCACAGCTGCCTGCGCACTGCAGTACTTTGCTCTGCCCTCAACAGGGCAGATAAGTACGCCTGAGAAGGAGCGTGACGCCAGGGAGCGATTAAGAAGCAGGAGGGTGGCATCGCAAGATGGGAGGTGCCGCACCTGGACCTGCGACACCCATCGGACCAGACCGCGCCCCCCCTTCCCCGGTAGGTATAATAAAACTTGTTTTTCTTATCTTTCATGTCAGACCGGGGGCTTATCTACAGTATTATAGAATGCTGTAGATAAGCCCTGAAAGGCAGTGGCCCCATCTTATAGCGGCCAAAACAGGTGACAGGGTCCCTTTAAGATTGTCTACAGACGTGTTTTAATACTCCAGCATGCGTGCATCCCTTTCCAGGAGGGGAAGCATTTGGCAAAATTTACTCTTGTATCTAACAGAGTGGAAACCCAGTAGTCATCACTATTTCTAAACCTAACAATACGGGCATCATGTTGCATATAGTGCAGCAAGAAGGTGCTCAAGTGACGGGTGCTTCCATAAGGTCTAAGTCTATGGTGTGTTGGTGGCAAGGTAACACTTAAGCTTACCTCCTCTGTCTCCTCCCGCCAAACACAGACAACAGAGAGGGGATCATTATCCTCTTCATCTCCTGTTACGCACTCATCATCTCGTTCATCTCCATTTGTTCCTTGGCTCCCGCATATTCACTTAGAGTTTGTCTGGTACCATGAGTCCCCCTTGATCGCTGTAATCCACTCTCCCATGGCACCCTCCTGTGCGATGACAATCCGGAACTTGGGCCCCGTCACACATAGCGACTCACCAGCGATCCCGACAACGATATGAACTTGTCAGGATCGCTGGTGTGTCGCTACATGATCGCTGGTGAGCTGCCAAACAGGCAGCTTCACCAGCGATCAGCACCAGCGACGACGAGTGGGCGCGTCGCTGTGTACCTTAGTTACCAGCGTGCTGATGCAGGGAGCTGGTAACCAAGGTTTCTAAGCGCCGCGTGGCACTTAGAAACCCGCTGTTTACCTTGGTTACCAGCTCCCTGCACCAGCGCGCTGGAAAAAAAGGTACACAGAGGGTTTCTAAGCACCACGCGGCACTTAGAAACCCGCTATTTACCTTGGATACGAGCTGGGAGCTCTCTGGTTGTGGCTCTCCCACCTGCCACACGCAGCGATGCGTGCTGGCTATCGGGAGACCAATGACCCAAAAAAAGTCCAGAGCTTTCAAGAACGATCAGCGATACCTGGAAGGGGGGCCGGTCGCTGATATATGTCACACACAGCGATCTCGCTGGTGAGATCGCTGTTGCGTCACAAAACTTGTGACTCAGCAGCGATCTCGCTAGCGAGATCGCTGTGTGTGACAGGGGCTTTAGAGGTATGGTTATCCCTTCCGCATCCTCCTCTGCTTCCACCTCTTCCTCTGGGACCACTACCTCTTCACACAGACTATTCAAAGTGTGCTCCAGCACATACATGACCGGAATAGTGATGCTGATGACGGCATAGTCAACGATAACCATCTTAGTAGCAATTTTGAGACTGTGCTGAAGGGTGAAGAGGTCCATCATCTGTGCCCACTGAGCAAGCATGATTTACACCACATCTGTACTGAATTGGCAGAGGCTATGCAAAAGGACATACTGCACCAGGGCTCGCTGCTGCCACAGTCACTGCAACATGTGCAGAGTGAATTTTCACAGTGTTGGCACATCGCATATTAAATGGTTATCCGGTAGCCGATAGACCTCTGTAGCAATGCAAGTCGATGACCTGCGGGGTGCGAACAGAGAGAGTGAGCACACAGCTTTCCCTGGCTCCAGGTTCAGTGCAGACAGCCATTGCTTTAACTTGGCCTGGATACCTGTTCACAACTCTTGTCTCATTAAGGGAGAGATTGAGAGCCAGATGGAGTCCCTAGAGGAGAGGGAGGAGGCAAAAGCAGTGGAGGAAGTGATAGATACACCAAGGACAACATCTGCAAGGAGTTTGTATGTTCTCCCCGTGTTTGAGTGGGTTTCCTCCCACATTCCAAAGACATACGGTGAGCTCCATAGGGGACAGTGCCAATAATGTCTGTAAAACACTGTGGCATTAATGGCGCTATATAAATGAGTACAATAGATAAATAAATACAGAAGTTTGTTTCACAAGGCTTGGGGATTCCAAGACTTGTGGAACAGCCCCTTGCCCGACTACTCATAAAGCCACCAGACTCACCGAGTGAGCGAGATGTAACGCCCCTGCCCATGTTTGCACGGCCAGGTGTCAGTGGAGAAATGCACCCTGGCAGACAGATTTATTCAGGGAACGAGTGATGTTGTCTGCGAGATGCTGGTGCAGAGTAGGCACAGCTTTCTTTGAGAAGTAATGGAACTTGGACAACAGGAAGTGGGTAAAGCGAGAGCCATCAGCTTTTGGAAACAAGTCTGTATCCACCAGGCAGAAAGGCAGCATTTCCATGGCCAACAGATTGGAATTGGTGGAATTCGGGCTCTTACCTTTGGCATGTATAGTAGGAAACATTCTTTTACGGGACCACAACTGCGGGACCAAGGGCTGGCTGCTGTGCTGAGAGAGGGTGGAGTAGGGCAAACACGACAAACTACTGGACTATGAGTGAGGTGCAGGGTGAGGTGTTATGGTTGATTGAGAAAGATGTGGTGTGCGCGGTGAAACAAAAACAGCAAGCACCTTCACTTCCATAACAGCTGATGGGCTCTCACTCCGATTGTAGAGGTTAAAGAAGTGGAGGTTCTGCGGCCAGATAACTGTGTGAGGACACTTGCCACTGTGACGGAGGAAGAAACAGCAGACGTGGTTGATGGGATGGTCGTGGCTGGGGAGGCAGGCTTGTTCGTATTTTAGTGCAGTGAAATTCCCAGACTAAGACATGTTAAGGAAGGTTGGTTCATGCATGTGGTAGTCAAATTATTGCAATTTTTGCCTCTTCTGAGTTGTTTTTTGCAAAGTTGACAGAAAACGAGAGTTGGGTCATCCTTTGCGGTCTCACAAAGGTCCAGGATAGGCAACCCCTGCCGCCCCTGCAAACTGTAGACTCGCGACCACTGCTTGCCACAAGCAGAGTTGTGGCTGAGGATGCAGTGCTTGAAGTGGTTGCGTCACTCTGTATCTGTGCGGCAAGCCACAATGTAACCTCCACGTCTTTCTCCTCTGCTTAGTTACTCAGCTGCATGCCTCTGGGTTCACACCAAGTGGGATCTACAATCTCATCATCATCCTCTCTGTTCTCCCACTTCTCCTCTATCTGCCTTGACAGCACAGTCAAGTCCGTGTGCGCCTCTGGTATCTGAGTCTCATCAGGATAACCTCCACCCCCAGGGGTTACCTTCTGGTGACAAGGGTTTGCATTCTTTCAGACCCTACTGACCTGGATCCAACAGGAAAAAATTTTGGGCATCGGTGCAGATGCTTCCTCCTCTGGATTCTGTGAATCTTTGGAGCAGACCTTCGATGCCCGTGGAACAGAATGTGTGAACAGCTCTGCAGACTAGCCCATCTGTGGTTCCCCACAGTCAGTTGGGAGGTTGGAAAGTTGTGGCGCAGGGGGAAACAAAGGTAATTGGGGTGCCACCTCTGTGTGTGATGTTAAGGTGGAGAAAGAGGAGAGGCCACTTGATGCAGCGCTTGCCATCCACTGCAGCACATGCACTTCCTGTCCCTCATCTACAAGGCCTGTCCAGTAACAGATGTTAATTGTCTTTTGATAGGATGAGCCAGTGTTTGTTCACTAGCGCTTTCAGTAACATTACCACCTAACCCACGTACACGTCGAACACCAAGCCTATTTCCCCTTCCTCCACGATCTCGCTTTTTCCCCTCATGCTGGATGGACCCTTCCCTTCTTTTAATCAGCCGTTTCACAACCATAGGCCCAGACCTGTCTGTCACCTGTCACTGAATTAAAAATCACTATTTATTTTCTGAAATGGTGTGTCCGAACAATATTAGCCCAAACAATTTTGATTAGGAAATGTGAACTACAGCCTGCACCCTAAAACTAGTCTAAACAATTTTGATTAGAAAATGGGGCCTGGTGCCTGCACCCAATAATAGTCTAACCTATATTGATTGGGAAATGGAACCTCTTGCCTGCACCCCAATATTTGCCCAAATGATTTTGATTAAGAAATGAGGCCTCCTGGCTGCACCCCAATATTAGCCCGAAGGATTTTGATTAGGAAATGGGGCCTGATGCCTGCAACCCCATATTATACCAAACTATTTGGGTTAGGAAATGAATCCTGATGCCTGCATCCCAATATTTGCCCAAAATTGGATTAAAGGAAATGGGGCCTAATGTCTGCACCCCAATATTTGTCCAAATGATTTGTATTAGGGTCCTCCTGTATGCACCCAATATAAGCCAAAACTATTTGGGTTAGGAAATGAATCCTGATGCCTGCATCCCAATATTTGCCCAAAATTGGATTAAAGGAAATGGGGCCTAATGTCTGCACCCCAATATTTGTCCAAATGATTTGTATTAGGGTCCTCCTGTATGCACCCAATATAAGCCCAAACTATTTTGATTAGTAAATGGGGCCTGGTGCCTGCACCCCAATATTAGCCCAAACGATTTTGATTGGTAAATGTATCCTTCTGAGTCCTGACTGCAACACAGTCTTAGCCCAAATGACTTGGATTAAGAAATATGGACTCCTGACTGCATAACACTAATAGCACAAATTAGTTTGAGGCTGGAAAGTCGATTTCACATAGGACA
The DNA here is from genome assembly GCF_039654945.1 of Dendrobates tinctorius. Lineage (NCBI taxonomy): Eukaryota > Metazoa > Chordata > Amphibia > Anura > Dendrobatidae > Dendrobates > Dendrobates tinctorius. Next base: position 46,706,801 of record NW_027361698.1, read on the forward strand.
GGATCCTATCTAACTCTATGTCAGGGGACTCAAGCTCAGCAGAGTAAATGGGCCAAACACACAAAAAAAATTTGAGCTGGGGTCAGCATTCCTTTCAAACTTAATACACCCCGTACACGCGCGGCTCCGCTCTGTACACCTCAAACACGCGCGGCTCCGCTCTGTACACCTCAAACACACGCGGCTCCGCTCCATACACCTCGAACACACGCGGCTCCGCTCCGTAAACCTCGAACACACGCAGCTCTGCTCCGTACACCTCGAACACACGCGGCTCCGCTCCGTACACCTCGTACACACGCGGCTCCGCTCCGTACACATGAAAAAAATTTGGTGAAAGGACCTCTTTAAATCATACCTAATGCCTGTGGCTTTACTAGACCCATCCTTCAATATTCTACTCTCCAACACGATAACAGTCATATAGCACATATAACATATCCAGGTTGGGAACGGGTAAAAAGGTCGCCCTTTAAATAGCAAAAAGGAGGTAAGGTTAAACGATGGCTTATTCCCATCTAATACCGAAACATGAAAAGAGACCACTGCTGGAAAAGCCACAAAACACCAGACATATGGCTCAAAATAATTATTTAGAAATATTAAAAATAAACACTATACATAAAAGGTCAAATGAGGAGGAAGTGGTGGAAGAACATCAATAACCAATATAAAACACAGATAAAGTATAAACCACATCAAATCCGGTTTTTATAATGATGCAAGGAAAAAATGTCAGAAAAATATGTAAGAATGGAACAATCACTACAGCTATTGCACCCAAATCCTAAAATCTAACACAGAGTGGTATAGGAATTAATGCCAAATGCATTGCTTGCCCATAATGTGGGGGAATTGATGGGCCCACCATGTTGCCCCCAGGATTCCAGTTTGACCTGACTTCAGTGGCAGATTCTCTTCCTTTTTATTTATGGCAACCATAAAAAAAATGACTTACCTTTCTCGTCATCTGCTCTTCCAGAGTTTTTACAGCTGTAGCCATTTCTTCGGTTTTCATATTTGCTACTTTTACATCCAATTTTGTTTGCCTGTTAATACAAATTGGACCAAATAAAGAGGCTATTACGACACCCACATACTGTGAAAAAGCATTTTCACAGTCTGTACTTATAGGCTCGAAGTAATATAAGCTGAGAAATCTTCAGCACATGTGGAAAATGCACTTCGGTTGACAGCAAAATAGTTACAAACACGCAGGAAAAATTTGGGATCCCATTAGTGAATTATTACATTGTAAAGACTATTTACAGGCGTCCTTCGACTTGCCATTTTCTACTGCTGTCCATGTTTCAGGCTTCAGAATACTGCAATATCTAGGGACGATTTTTACAAAAGATCACTTTACAAATACAATTCTCACCTTAGCTGTTTCTGGAGCTGGTCGATCTCCATTTGTTGCTCGCTCACTGTATGCAGAAACTGTTGATTGGTCTAAAAAAAACAACAAACATTGTTAATTAGCAATACAAATATTCTGATAAATAAGGTTACGACTGCAAAGTATCAACATAAATAATACATTAGTTGTGTATAGTATATAATCCGCATACGGTACAGGGTGGGAAAGAGGCCGTATTGTGGTTCCATCTCATTTTTAGACATTCAGCCTGTAGTAGTATAAACGAGTGATGGTAGAGGTATATACATAACCAACCATTACATATCCCCTTATCAGTTCTAAAGAATGCCAGGGTGTCTACGGTGCTCTGTTCACAGCTCACGTCCAGACCTATGTATTCGCATTCATCAAGACTGGCGTTGTTCACACCAGCCTTGATGACGGGGGTGCTGGAGTCAGCCACTCTTGCTCTATGAAGAGGTGCACGCCTTTTACATGAATCTGGAGCGTCTGAGGAGTACCGTGCGCCTCACCAGAAATCTTACTCCAGTCAAGTACTGGAGTGAAATCTCTGGCAAAGGGAACGCCACAGTTTGTCACAAATTAGACAAGTTGTGACGTCTTGCCCCCATGCGAGCTCCATTCAATGTGTTGGAAGTTGGGAAAAATTGACGTAAAGATGTCAAAAGTCTCAGTGAGTTGCGCCAAAATTTTGAGAATTTTCAACACTTTGATGCCAGCATTCTGCCATGAAAGTTTTGATGATTTTGGCCTACCATGTGCCGTCTCATCCTGCAGTCAGACTCATTCAATCTATTCCAATTCCTCCAACATCAGTATACCATGTAGATAACCAAGAAGTTGGGAGCAGACAAGGGGCAGAATGACTGCAGGATCAGACTATACAGCATTTTTCTATGGTCCGTTACCAATCTGATCTATAGGCGTTATGGAGGGAGCCAAGCAGGTATATAATGAGTACACTCCTTCAGACTACATTCACATAATGAGTATTTCCTGCAGCAGTTCTGTGCCAATTAGCTGAATTAGGTTACATGCGTTTTTGAGGTTTTTTTTTTCCATGTGTTTATCACATTTTTTTCAGCTGTGGTTTTCACGGATAGAGAACGTAACTATTACAGTCTATGGCACAGCTGGGCCAAGTGCGGCCTTAAGGCTGTTCTCTTCTGGCCGTGGCATTGCTCGCCGCTTCCCCCGCTATCCACATCCTCAGGAGAAATACATTGGTGGAGGGCAGGGCCGCCGTCTCCTTCTCCCACCAATCAGAGTGTGCGACTGAGACAGCAGAAGTGGTGACGTCACTACACTGCATCTGCTGTGCGGAGAGTCAGTGCACTGGAGACCAGAGCAGACTGATGGGGCATGATATAGATATAATGTTTGAATGTATGAAGGAGGCTATGTGCTGGCTCATATTGTATTTAAGAGGCTATAAGAGGGCTCATATTGTGGGGGTTGACACTGTATACATGAGGCTATGTGGGGGCTCACGCTGTACATAGGCTATTTGGGGGCTCATATATTGTATGTAGGGGATTATGTGTGGGCTCATACGGTATAAATGGGGATATCAGCATAAGTAATTCTTCAAAATATTAAGTGATACAATTATGATTGCATAATTATCATTAATCTGCTAATATTAATATTAAGCAGAATTAATTTCAGCCTATTGATATGGCCTCCAGAACAGTCACAGTCTCTCATGTGGCCCCTCAAGAAAACTACTTGCCCCCTGGTCTAGGAGGTTGCTCACATGTCCGCAGACTGTATGTCCATACAAAAATCATGGATACATCTGAGAATCACGGAGAAGTCTGTTTTTTCCAGCGTCATGGATGAAAATTACCACACAAGTCTATAGGTCAGTGACCATCACGGATGGCATCAGTGTACAGCCCATGTCCCTTTCATCATTACCACTGTAAAGGAGAGGAGAAGTATTGTCATTCACAATCTTATCTACCCATCCACAAACATTTCGGATGAAACACTTATGGTAAAAACCGACACATGGACCATACACTAATGAATACCTGATGAAAAACACGGATACCTTTTTTGTTTTGTGTATGTGAATACTATAGAGCCTTAGGGACACATTTGGGTAAATCTTTGCATCATGTTTTCTACTGAACAATCAGTGAACTAAAAGAATTTAACGCACCCATTTTTCCCCAGCACTGATGAGGCGGGTATCAGGCACTTGTCATTATGAAATTGTAAGGGCAGTTCGAGAAAGACAAAGGACGAGTCACAAGTATATCCTATAAAGTGAGACATAACATACCATGGTTTTATTAAAGGGTCTCATGTTACCTCACCTAAAATAGGGTCTAGCACCTGCCTGTGATCCCATAAAGATCCCGGATGCATATGAGAGTATCCTCGGGAGCTCCAGCAATTCTGCACCACTAGTCCTGTCACTACCTCGCACCACTTCTAAATAGGACAAGAAAACACAGAACATGGCGCGCTCACCGCCATTTGTGCTTACTAATGATATGATGATGCACGCCATAACAACTTGCAATAATAGTCTGGTACGGCGCGCTCACCGCCATATGTGCTTACTAATGATATGATGATGCACGCCATAACAACTTGCAATAATAGTCTGGTACGTGTGCTTATGCCGCCATACTCAACATGCAGTAATCCATGAAGATGCCTTTTGCATGAAACAAACGCATGAATCATTAATACCTGAATGGCTGAAAATTCCATTTTATACTAATCAGATAAAGTGAATAAAGCCGGAGGAACACGATGGGCCATGACAAGGAGTTCTTTTCTCTCAGCTCCAATCTTCCGTTCATACGTTACACAGGACACTGCGCTCTCTAGTAGGCTCCCTCTGAAATGAGGCCTCGGAAAGGTGGATTTTCTCTTCCCATTTATCCTACACTACGTAGTATGAGGCCCACAGCTGACTAAACACTTACAAAGATGGCCTTTCTAGCATTTATTGCTGTTCAGTAGCTGACAGCATGATCCGATCTCGGTGGTGGATTATGTCAGGAGATGAGTCAATGTCCTGCGTGGTCTCATAACGCCCAATGACCACATAACACGAGCATGAGACTAATCAGGACTGAAATTGTATACTACAGGAGAAATGGCTTTTAGGCAAACAGAGAGGCTGATATGAAGGAGTCACTCACACTATTGTCTGCCTGGTGACAACACACCCTTCAGTTTAGAAATGAAAATTAACATGCAATTTACTCTCCCAGTAATATTGGAAATGATGACATGGCCAAGTCCCCAGCGGCAACAAGAACCCCTATGTTTTTGTTGGTAATGGGGGAAACAGTTTTTTGATAATGACTTGTAAATCATTCATTGTGAATCATATAACAGCTCAGCAGAAAATGTCTACTGAACTGGCAATAACAAGAAACAAATATATGAAAAACAAAAGATAAAATGTGGAGTTACTTGTATTACTTAATAGGCACCATGGCCCAAATTTCTTTAAGAATGGCATTTTGTATGCCAGCCTTGATGTAGTGGGGTTTTCCACTACCAGGACAACCAATTCTTAAACAAAATGTTCGGCCCCAATAAAATAATAGAGCTAATACTCACCTCCTGTGCCGGCGCCGTTCCCGCTGTGTCAGCACCCGCTCTCCCCCTGGGGCTGTGCTGCGGTGTTGTGTCACGTGACACCGGCGCCCAAATCGGGACAAACGGGACATAAAGAAACGCCAGGGCTGCAGCTCATCCCGTACTTCCTCTTCAAGTTCAGTTTGTCTGAATGTGAAGACCGTGATGCCAATGCTGATTGAGCACTGGCCATTACAAGTCATTCCAGAGCATCACAGCCCCGGGGAGAGTGAGTGCCAACACAGCTGAAACGGAGCCATAACCGGAGGCGAGTATAGGCTTTATTATTTTTATCAGGGCCGAAAGTTTTGTTAAAGAAGGGATTATCCTAGTAGTGGACAACCCCATTAAGATGAGCTCGTGTACATTTCTGGAGTTTGTGGAGTAAATGATTATGAATCTGTCGAGGCGTGCTTGGCCACATTATGTTCCACCTTACCGCTGCTCACTTTTTAAAACGTTGTGTTGTTGGAGATAGCTGCGGCGTAAAAATGCCACAAGTCACAAAATATTTTCGCAACTTCAAGCTGCGCAAAACTTTTGAGACATTTAAAGTAGTTTTACATCTGTTTTCTGTTTGAAAGGGAATCTGTCACCCCATTTTAGCCCTATCAGCTTCCGGCACCACCATCAGTTGTTTATCTACAGCATTCTGTAATGCTGTAGATAAGTCCCCGATGTAACCTGAAAGATAAGATAAACGAGTAAGATTATACTCACCCTGGCATCCGGTCCAATGGGTGTCGCGGTTCCGTCCGGCGCCTCCTATCTTCATACGTTGCCGTCCTCCTTCTGCCGTGGCTCCTGCACAGACGTACTTTCTCTGCCCTGTTGAGGGCAGAGTAAAGTACTGCAATGCGCAGGCGCTGGACCTATCTGACCTTTCCCGCTGCCTGTGCACTGCAGTACTTTATTATGCCCTCAACAGGGCAGAGAAAGTACGACTGCGCCGGAGCCATGGCAGAAGTAAGAAGGAGGATGGCATCGTATGAAGATAGATAGACAGACCGCGACAACCACCGCACCCGACCGCGCCCCCCGGTGTTTATAATCTAACTTGTTTTTCTTATCTTTCAAGTTGCATTGAGGGCTTATCTACAGCATTACAGAATGCTGTAGATAAGCCCCTGATGGCGGTACCGGCAGCTGATAGGGCTAAAATGGGGTGACAGATTCCCTTTAATGAAAACAGACATAAAAGTTAATTCAGGTGACTTAACCACTTTCTGACATTGGGCGTATATTTACGCCGATGTCGGACTCACTCCCTTTGATGTGGGCTCCAGCGCTGAGCCCACATCTTTCCCGGCACATATCAGCTGTTTTGGACTGCTGACATGTGCCTGCAATAGCTATTGACTAGTTAAATGCCGCTGTCAAACGCTGACAGCGGCATTTAACAAGCGCCGGTCACTGTTTTGATATTTGTATACTTTGGCTCTCTGACTGAGCACTTCACCCCTCAGCCTCAGGCGTTTTTAATTACAGAAGGATCCTACCTTCCCATATCAACATAGACTATAGCCTTAGAGTGGATTCACACAAGCAAGTTTCTAGCAACGAGAATCACCTTACCTTGGCTGTTGGGTACACATTTATTGGCCAACTTATGTACTAAGTATTCTACATTTTTCTAGAGCAGTATTGCAATTCATATGTCATATTTCATGTTTGCATGCTACAGCGGTCATGCCACTGCAGCCAGGAAAATAGAGGACAGGCGGGAGCACAAGAGACTTGAGTGAAAAGGGTGGCCCGAAGGCCAAATAAATTTTCAGCTAACTATCTATTTAAACTATTCAAAACTATTTTCTAATACTGTATGCTTTTATTAAGAATTCCCTACTGTTCCCTAACTACACTAACAGCCATTGTATTTTTTTCCTTACTTCCTGTGTGGTGACTCTTTGATTGAGAATCCCAGCGCATGCTGGGATACTCAAACAAAGCGTCATAAGGGTACAGAGGCTGTGGTCACTGCTGAAATCTCTGCCGCCTGCCTGAAACGAACCGTCATCAGTGACACTCATTTCAGGGGTTGGGATAGTCCCTGATCTGTCTCAGGGCACTGTGCGATGTACACAATGACAGCAGGCACATTCTGTTGCCAGATTAGATCAGTTGTAACGAGCTGGCAACACAGAGGAGAGTGAACCAGGGCACGATGTCAGAATACCAGCGGCGTGAAGAGAACAGCGTCATCCCTGCAAGTAACAACACTTGTGGGGGAGGCGCTGTCATCTGCACGCCAAGTACCCAAACACCGTGCTCTGTCAGAGTTTTTCTCATGGTGCTAGCGGGGATTTCACCGAGGTCACCGCAGTTCAGCCAGAATGGGAACGGAGCCTCAGTGACCGGACGTAACCTCAATGACGTCACCACCGGTGTCTGAGGCTGCGCTCACAGCAGCTCATTCATCAGTGGTTCTCAGCCGGGACAGTCACATCTTGGCACCGTCCAGGTTGAAAACAGTTTATCCCCCAGACATGGATTACGGCGTGGGACAGAACGACGGACAGGTATGGTATATTGTTTTTTTAATTTTAGTTTTATTATTATGCTCTCACTGTAATTAGAGGCAGCAGGTGTCGGATGATGGGATCAGTAGTCCCATCAGCTGACACCAGTGACCGAAGGTAAACTTTATACCTCTGATCACAGCTGAGCGCTCACGCGGTCTTTTGACAGCATGGGAACCGCGGCTCTCTGAACGGCGGGGATGATTTCATCGCCGATCAGAAGCAGTGTTTGCCACACTGCCATGCACATGACAGCGCGACAAATACCCAGTGTTCGGGCAGCCGAACCCAAACAGTAATACGGACTACCTGGTGAAGTCCGTGGTCGGTGTCCGTGCCCAAACAGTAGGTGTTTGGTATGAACGCCGAACTTTACTGTTTGGGTTCGCCCATCACTACTCAACATGCAATGCCCAACATGCAATGCCCAATAGAAAATTAATTCCTTTAAGACGCAGCCTAATTTAACTTTTCGTTTTATAACCATAACATTTTTTTCAACATAGCCATATAAGATTGTTTTCTCAGGACGAGATGTAATTGTAAAGCACACAATATTTTTTTAATCTTATACCGTACAGGAATATGGGAAAAAAAAATTCCAGGTGCGGTAAAATCGTGAAAATGAAAACACAATTCCACCATTGTTTTTTTCCTTTAAGACATTTACCATATGCGTTAAACAATTTTAATAGGTTGCATTTTTACAGACACAGTGATGCCAAATATGTATTGGTTTTTATTTTTTACATTTATTTTTAACTGAGGAAAAGGATTTACATTATGATTTTGTTTGTTTGTTTGGTTTATTTTCACTGCACAGATTTGTAGTAGTGAAAATCACAGTATCCTATGAAAGCTAGCTTGTGACTGGACTCCACTGGAAAATAAACATGGCAGGCCCCCACCTTTCTTAACAATCCAAAGGCAGCCGGCTACTGCATCGTGGCTGGTCCAATAGATGCCCGAAAGAACACCTGGACAGGATTGCTTAAAGGAAATTTGTCAGCAGGTTTTTGCTGTGTAATCGGAGGATAGCATGAGGTAGGGCATAAAGCACAAATTTCAATGATATATCACATGTCCAGTCATGTGCTGTTGTTTAATTACTCTGAAGGTTTTATCACCTTGTGATTATCACTGATTGGACTACAGCAGCACGTGCATGCTAGTCAGACTCCGCCCCCTTCTGTTATAAGCAGCTCACTATGTATAGAACTTGTACATACAGAGCCTGGTGTGGGTGGAGTTAGCTTTCTCAGCTCTGGTGGATTGCTAAATCTAAGAACTCCGATTGTTTCACAACCGCTACACCAAGTAAACAGAGATACACTGCTGGATTCAGGGAATCTTCGTCTACAACATTCTGCTCTCAGATGCGGTAGCAAAAACCTGCTGCCGGTCACTGATAGCGGCATTTGAAGGGAATCTAACAGCAATATTTAAAGGGTTAACAGGAGCAAGAACAGATCGCTGCTAATAAAAGTAAATGCAGGCTATATAACAGATGGCATCTGTACTGTGTGAAACAGGCTCAGCTCCTGAGACTGCTTCACAACATATGTAGTATATATCCGGTACCTGCTATAGTGCGAATAAACGCAATATCAGGCTCACTTTAGAGGCAACAGCAAGACAATCGATCCAAGAAGAGACCGGTTTTCCAGGTGGTTGTCACAATTACTCTCTCCGTATCCTTTCTGACTGATTCATCTCTAGTTTTGCATTTTGCTAGTATCCCTGTGAATGCTAATAGTATGAGGCAGAACTAAGACTGCCAGATTGACTTTTTTTTTCTAGGCAGCTTATTAAATTATCACAGACAAACAATATTGTCTACAGACACATTGGAAAACTATAACAAATCATTATGATTAAAAGTGATTCAGAATTATGGGCTGTAGGCAGTTATCAAGACATCAGCTGCATTCACTGTAAAATGATGATAATTACAGTCCTAATAATCTGTATAAGTTTCTTCAGCCAAAATAAAAAAAATATCTCAGATGCCTCAAACGTTTTTCACAGAGAGGGCAAAAACATGCCCTATTTCTACGGACTGTCCTGGGAACCCTGGATGCAGGTTACAGATAGCCCAGCTCTTCCAGGATGGCACATCTGTAAGTGCCAGTGCAAGGTGGTTTGCTTTGCATCCAAGCACCTTGTCAAGAGCATGGAGTACATACCAGGACCAGGGAGGCACACAAGAAGAACCAAAGAGAGCATCAACCTAGCAGCAGGAGCACAATTTGCTCTTTTATGCACAGAGTAATAGAAGAAGAACTCCCAGAGCCTCAGAAAATGTCTGGCAGTAGACTACAGGCGTGGAGGTTTCTGACCAAGCTGTGAGAACCCAGTCCATGAGACCTAATGTCCTGTTGTGGGGCATCTGCTCAAAGCCAAGGACCATGCAGCTCGATTGGCATTTGCCAGGGAGAAAAGAATTGTCATGTCTGCTACTGGCACCATGTTCTCTTCACAAATGAGAGCAAGTTCACACTGAGCACACGGGAGTTTGGAGAAACCATTGTGAAGGTTTTGCTGCCTGCAACATTGTCTAGCATGGTGATTGATTTGTGAAGTTCTGGATCTTCGTACAAATATACTCCATATGATGGCTAAGAGTACCCCGACAGCTGTTATGTATCGAGATTAAACCCTGAGGGCTACTGTCAGATCTTACACTTGTGCAGTGCTTCACAGTACAGGACAATCCACTGCTTCATGTGGCCGGAGGGTTCTTTATGCAGACCACTGATCATTTTGTTCTCAACCAATTATGCAATTTTTACCAATAAAGATTTCCAAGTTGAATCTTTTCCTCAAAGAGATTTGATGAGGGATTTAAGTGTTCCTTTAAAGGGGTTGCTTGGTCCAAATCAATAAGTCCGCAGTCACTCTTATGACTTATGAATCCCCCCAGCAAACGCACTGTTCGCTGCGGGGATTCACTGGTTTAAGAGGGTAGGAGTTATATATATTCTCGGGCAGCAGGCGTGGCCTCTTTCCATAAACTTAAATGTGTGATGGACACCGTACCAGACTCACCACCAGAGATTGTACGTGTCCAGGAATGTGCTGGGGAACTCAGGGGTCCTACAGAGTAGTGTGACCGCAGTAGGGAGTGTGCTGAAGGTAAACAGGACCTGCAGCATGTGACCACCGGGGAAGTGGCTGGAGGCGGAGCAAGGCCCCGGTCTCAAGGGGACGATGGCGGACAGGCAAGCCTGTAGGAGTATCAAAACTAGCCGAGGTCAGAAGCCAGAGTACAGCGTGGTAACAAAAGGGACAGATGAGTAGAGTGGTCAGAGACAAGCCGGGGTCGGAATTCAGAGGGCTGAGCAGTACCAGACGGGAAAGTAAGAGGGAAGTCAGGGAACGTAGCCGAGGTCAAAACCAAGAGTGTAGCAGACAGTACAGAGTCAACAGGCAGATAGCAAATGAGGGACAGGGTCATTCACAGGCAAACATACAAAGACAGGCAATGCACACAGAGATACAGGGGTCAGCTGCCCAGCCGAGAATGGCTGTATAATGGACAACCCACAAAGCACAGGGGCGGGTAGATATAGCCCTCCCCCCAATCAAAGAGGCCACATAGTATTAACCTTAGAAGTACTGCCAAAGAACTCCTGGGCAAACCATGACAGAATGCAACGAGGCTGCGTCCCGTTCAGCAACGCAGCCGGACAGTGGGCGTGGCTGACTAGAGGACGCAGCCTCGCTCCGTACATATCCTCCGAACCCAGGCCTGAAACCAGCGAATCCCCGCAGCACGCAGTGCGTGTGCTGGGGGGATTCAGAAGTCTGCAGTCATACAGAGTGACCGTGGACTCATTGATTTGGAACGGACTTCTTTATTTTTTTGAGCAGTGTGTGTTTGTATATGTGGGTGTGTATATGCATCCTATAAGTGTGTGTGTGTGTGTTTGCGTATGCTTATATGTGTATGTATGTGTGTGTGTGTGTCTGTGCAATCATACGACTCACAGAAAAGTAACTTGCCATCCTTTATTTTTTATGGCACTATTTATTGGTCACGTAAATACACACAGATAAAAGTATATTTAGTGTACAATGGTCTGAAGCGGTGATTTAAACACACCATTAGCCTTACCTGATGAGGAGTCTAATGGACCCTTAAATATGCACTGTTCATACCTCAGTAACGTCACTGAGGGTTTCGCACTGCTCGGTCAGCCTTTGCATTACATTTCACACATTACGGCCAATATGGCTATTTCACCTACCTGTTCTACCTTTACGTGTGCACCATGAAGTTGTTTGGTTAGCTGCTGAAGATTTGCTAGCTCTTCCTAAGAAATAAATGAAGACATACCCCATTACTAATCTCGGCGTTGGAAATTGTATTTTTCAGAATAAATGAATGTAAAAGAAAAACTGCACAATCTGATTTCAAGGTCAAACAGATCCCAAACCTATGACACTTCTGAAGCAAGGTGTGCCTCTGAATGGCTACAGTGTGTGTGAAGGCCATGGTAGCCCTGCTGCAGTACTCTCTAGCCACGTGTCCCTAACGCTGGCCACGGACAAGCCACAAGGTCAATACAAGAGGCCTGTGATTGCAATCTGATCACATTAATGTACTACTAACAAGTGCAGGACCTAGGCGAGGGTCACACCACCGTGCTTTCTCCCACCTGAGAGAATCCGGCTGATCATGCTTATCACAGTCTGGTCAGAGTTTAAGCAGAGTGTGATCACAAAGCGTTATCAGATTTTATCAAATGAGGAGAAGATGGGATATAAAAATGTCTCCATTCTGTCAGTCCATGAAAACCATACTGCACTCAGATGTCATCCGAGTGCAATCCAATTTTTTCCTCAGACTCACTGACTTGCATGGCCCAGTGCAATCCGAATATTGGATGCAAATTGTGCATGCTTCAATTGTTTCCTCGATAGTTTTTCTATCCAAAGAAATGTCGCATGAGCCCTGGAGCCAATCAGTCGACACTTCACTCTGACTTTTTACTAACAAAACTGACACCCAGATGCAGCTGACAGTATTTTCATTCACTTTTCTAGTAGTGTTTTTGCTTTCAGTTGTCTGATACCTTTGGTGTCCTCATTCATAGACATAGATATACTATTTTTCTTTTATGTGACAAATGTTTCCATCTAGCGCAGTGTCATATATAGTTTTATACATTGAGAATAATGTTCCAGCCCATACGACAGATTACCGTTTGCTTCTGTCTCTCTGCCACATGTATGTGTGCATCAGTCATATGTTTCTGGTATACGACTTGCAAGCGATCCATTTCCTGTGCGGCCGTCTGCCACAGCTGTAATGCACTGTCCCTTTCCTAGAAAAAGAAAGCCAGTCGTCTGGTTTAACTGGACCGCATGCAGTATGATGAGCATGGATGCACACAGACAGCGATACGTATGTGTGTGTGCTTATCATATGCTATAATTATATAAGTATATCATGTATAGTATGCAACCACATTAAAGGGAATATGTGAGCAGGTTTTTGCTATGTAATCCGAGGATAGCACTAGGGAGGGGTTAAAACAGATTTCAACAATGCGTCACATGTCAGGCTCTGCGCTGTTGTTCACTTACACTGCCTGGAATACAACAGTGCAAGCATGCTAGTCCTCCTGTGATAAGCAGCTCACTGTCAATGGACAATGTATACAGAGAGCCTGTTGGGGGCGGGGCTAGCTTTCTCAGCTCTGCTGCATAGCCAAGTCTAAAAAATCTGATCGTGTCAGAACCGCTGCACCCAGTAAACGAAGTGATACATTGTTGGATTCAGAGTCTCTCTCTTTCTACCTCGTGCTGCTCTCAGACAAGGCAGCAAAAACATGCTCACAGATTCCTCTTAAATATATACATTACACATATGTGTATATTATTATATACATTGTATACACATACATATATTATACATACAAATATATGCATGCATATATTATTCCTACATGCACACATACAGTATATATTATACATACACATATATACATGCATATATTTTAGATATAGTGCATGTATACGAGTAGGAATAGAGGCAGAAGAAAAGTTTTGTGGTGCTTTTTCTTCCTCAGTGGTCTGCAGTGTTTTCTGAAACTAGACTTCATTCCAATGAAGGTGAAGTAGCAGGTCCATTCCTATCAGGCAGGGGGCACTGTTGCTTCACCGATCTCACAATGCACGCGCCATCCGAGGCTGTAGGACCGTGCAGTGTATTGCCGCACCTTGTGTACTCCAGATAGGATTTCTATTCTAACACCATATATGAAGAGCTAATTTAATAGGTCACAGATGTTTTGTGAGTTACTGTACATCTGTGTAGTTTAAGGAAGCTGTGCCAGCAGAGCTAAAATAGCTCTTACCAAAGTCAGAAACGCTTTATTTCTTCGTTTTTTGTTTTTTTAAGCTTATCCTGGCATGGCTTTATGGGAACAGGACCTATACATAGGTGTGATACCATCAGGACAGCGCATTCCCTCCATAGGAGGCGAGCGCAGAATAACGCGAGCTTTCGAGCTTACTTGATTAGCAAGTTGCAATTGTTCCTGTAGGTTTTTAATCAATTCTTGCTCTGCAGAAGCTTCGCTGGCCAGAGCAGCGCTCGTAGGGAGTGATTCCAGCTGGTTCTCCAGGGACTCTCTTAATTGTTGGTGAAGCCTATGAGAAATAAAGGCAATCTCCTTACAGTTCTTTACATGATGCCACCTCGCTTTCCCTCCTGTCACTTTACATGTAGAGTTTTGTAGCTGTCTGCGCGACTGAACCTCTAATTAACTCTCCACGGCTACAAGATCTGAAGGGGAATTACACAATGACATTATTCCCATTACCAGCCGTATCCCATGTTATGTGCGAGGTGTATGATGGCTTCATTAGTGGAAACCTCATGTTAATGCAGCGAGTCTCAAAAGTTGGCAGGGAGGATGGTTAGCAGGGAACGTGCCAATTACGAAGCGCTCGGTCAAATGTTAGAAAGAATTTCTGTGAACATTTTTGAAAACTATGAAAGAGTTGACATTAGGTGTAAGCTGTATACACAGAAATGTGATGACATGAAAAGAAGTGAGCCGGGCAGGTGAACTGAGCCTATCAAGTGCAACTGGAGAACCTAGAAGAGTCTAATTAATAATCTCTCTAACATCGGAGATGCGCAAATACCTCTAACCAGCTGTCTCCTCAATCTCAGCACAGAGACCTTATTATCAGGATTACTGGAATCCACCTTCCTCATGGCAGTGTCTCCCTGATCTGCTCCGACATGGCAAAGTCTCCCTGATCTCCTCTGTCATGGCAGTGTCTCCCTGATCTCCTCTGTCACGGCAGTGTCTCCCTGATCTCCTCTGTCACGGCAGTGTCTCCCTGATCTCCTCTGTCACGGCAGTGTCTCCCTGATCTCCTCTGACACGGCAGTGTCTCCCTGATCTCCTCTGACACGGCAGTGTCTCCATGATCTCCTCTGTCACGGCAGTGTCTCCATGATCTCCTCTGACACGGCAGTGTCTCCATGATCTCCTCTGTCACGGCAGTGTCTCCATGATCTCCTCTGACACGGCAGTGTCTCCATGATCTCCTCTGTCATGGCAGTGTCTCCCTGATCTCCTCTGTCATGGCAGTGTCTCCCTGATCTCCTCTGTCATGGCAGTGTCTCCCTGATCTCCTCTGTCATGGCAGTGTCTCCCTGATCTCCTCTGTCATGGCAGTGTCTCCCTGATCTGCTCCGACATGGCAAAGTCTCCCTGATCTGCTCCGACATGGCAAAGTCTCCCTGATCTGCTCCGACATGGCAAAGTCTCCCTGATCTGCTCCGACATGGCAAAGTCTCCCTGATCTCCTCTGTCATGGCAGTGTCTCCCTGATCTCCTCTGACATGGCAAAGTCTCCCTGATCTGCTCCGACATGGCAAAGTCTCCCTGATCTGCTCCGACATGGCAAAGTCTCCCTGATCTGCTCTGACATGGCAAAGTCTCCCTGATCTGCTCCGACATGGCAAAGTCTCCCTGATCTGCTCCGACATGGCAAAGTCTCCCTGATCTGCTCCGACATGGCAAAGTCTCCCTGATCTGCTCCGACATGGCAAAGTCTCCCTGATCTGCTCCGACATGGCAAAGTCTCCCTGATCTGCTCCGACATGGCAAAGTCTCCCTGATCTCCTCTGTTATGGCAACGTCTCCCTGATCTCCTCTGTCATGGCAGTGTCTCCCTGATCTCCTCTGACAGAGTCTCCCTGATCTCCTCCAACATGGCAGTGTCTCCCTGATCTCTTCTGTCATGGTAGTGTCTCCCTGATCTCCTCTGCCATGGCAGTGTCTCCCTGATCTCCTCTGTCAAGGCAGTGTCTCCCTGATCTCCTCTGTCAAGGCAGTGTCTCCCTGATCTCCTCTGTCAAGGCAGTGTCTCCCTGATCTCCTCTGTCAAGGCAGTGTCTCCCTGATCTCCTCTGTCAAGGCAGTGTCTCCCTGATCTCCTCTGTCAAGGCAGTGTCTCCCTGATCTCCTCTGTCAAGGCAGTGTCTCCCTGATCTCCTCTGTCAAGGCAGTGTCTCCCTGATCTCCTCTGTCAAGGCAGTGTCTCCCTGATCTCCTCTGTCAAGGCAGTGTCTCCCTGATCTCCTCTGTCAAGGCAGTGTCTCCCTGATCTCCTCTGTCAAGGCAGTGTCTCCCTGATCTCCTCTGTCAAGGCAGTGTCTCCCTGATCTCCTCTGTCAAGGCAGTGTCTCCCTGATCTCCTCTGTCAAGGCAGTGTCTCCCTGATCTCGTCTGACATGGCAGAGTCTCCATGATCTCCTCTGACATGGCAGAGTCTCCCTGATCTCCTCTGTCATGGCAGAGTCCCCCTGATCCCCTCTGTCAAGGCAGTGTCTCCCTGATCTGCTCCGACATGGCAAAGTCTCCCTGATCTGCTCTGACATGGCAAAGTCTCCCTGGTCTGCTCCGACATGGCAAAGTCTCCCTGATCTCCTCTGTCATGGCAAAGTCTCCCTGATCTGCTCCGACATGGCAAAGTCTCCCTGATCTGCTCCGACATGGCAAAGTCTCCCTGATCTGCTCCGACATGGCAAAGTCTCCCTGATCTGCTCCGACATGGCAAAGTCTCCCTGATCTGCTCCGACATGGCAAAGTCTCCCTGATCTGCTCCGACATGGCAAAGTCTCCCTGATCTGCTCCGACATGGCAAAGTCTCCCTGATCTGCTCCGACATGGCAAAGTCTCCCTGATCTGCTCCGACATGGCAAAGTCTCCCTGATCTGCTCCGACATGGCAAAGTCTCCCTGATCTGCTCCGACATGGCAAAGTCTCCCTGATCTGCTCCGACATGGCAAAGTCTCCCTGATCTGCTCCGACATGGCAAAGTCTCCCTGATCTGCTCCGACATGGCAAAGTCTCCCTGATCTGCTCCGACATGGCAAAGTCTCCCTGATCTGCTCCGACATGGCAAAGTCTCCCTGATCTCCTCTGTTATGGCAACGTCTCCCTGATCTCCTCTGTCATGGCAGTGTCTCCCTGATCTCCTCTGACAGAGTCTCCCTGATCTCCTCCAACATGGCAGTGTCTCCCTGATCTCTTCTGTCATGGTAGTGTCTCCCTGATCTCCTCTGCCATGGCAGTGTCTCCCTGATCTCCTCTGTCAAGGCAGTGTCTCCCTGATCTCCTCTGTCAAGGCAGTGTCTCCCTGATCTCCTCTGTCAAGGCAGTGTCTCCCTGATCTCCTCTGTCAAGGCAGTGTCTCCCTGATCTCCTCTGTCAAGGAAGTGTCTCCCTGATCTCCTCTGTCAAGGCAGTGTCTCCCTGATCTCCTCTGTCAAGGCAGTGTCTCCCTGATCTCCTCTGTCAAGGCAGTGTCTCCCTGATCTCCTCTGTCAAGGCAGTGTCTCCCTGATCTCCTCTGTCAAGGCAGTGTCTCCCTGATCTCCTCTGTCAAGGCAGTGTCTCCCTGATCTCCTCTGTCAAGGCAGTGTCTCCCTGATCTCCTCTGTCAAGGCAGTGTCTCCCTGATCTCCTCTGTCAAGGCAGTGTCTCCCTGATCTCCTCTGTCAAGGCAGTGTCTCCCTGATCTCCTCTGACATGGCAGTGTCTCCCTGATCTCCTCTGACATGGCAGAGTCTCCCTGATCTCCTCTGACATGGCAGAGTCTCCCTGATCTCCTCTGACATGGCAGAGTCCCCCTGATCTCCTCTGTCAAGGCAGTGTCTCCCTGATCTCCTCTGACATGGCAGAGTCTCCCTGATCTCCTCTGACATGGCAGAGTCTCCCTGATCTCCTCTGTCATGGCAGAGTCCCCCTGATCTCCTCCGACATGGCAGAGTCTCTCTGATCTCCTCTGACATGGCAGTGTCTCCCTGATCTCCTCTGACATGGCAGAGTCTCCCTGATCTCCTCTGACATGGCAGAGTCTCCCTGATCTCCTCTGACATGGCAGTGTCTCCCTGATCTCCTCTGACATGGCAGTGTGTTATGAATGAGTCACCGTAGGAGGCAAAAGCAGAAATGCAAGCTAAGTCCAGAAAACCAGAGAAGTTGGCAACTATCAGATTGCAGACCCCTGAACCTATCAACACAACTAGCAGTAGCCGTGGGGGGTTCCTACGATGCCCTAGACCCCTCGATCACAGCTGGAGAAATACATAGGCCTAAAATAAGAAAGGGGAAATCTAAACTGCCCCAGAGCAGACCCCAAAGCAATAGGCAGCCCCCAACATATAATGACAGTGAAGCAAGATGAAAATACTAACACAGACAGAAAGATAGACTGAGCAAAGACGGGGCCCCAAAACTACCTAGATAGGAAAGGACAGGAAGGCTGCTGTCTGCAATCAGCCAAAACCCTATCAAAGACATAAGCCAACCAGCTGATATGAAAAAGGCCCTGAAGCAGCTAGGCTTCAAAAACTGAATCAGCACTCAGGTATTTTCAGAAGACAGAGCTAAATGAATTCAGAACACCCCAGCAGGGAATGGCAGAAATCCAGAAAAACAAAGCAAAAACAAAGTCAAAGCACAAAAGCAAAAGGCCAAGCAGCAAACTTAGCTTTGGAGGAGCAGGAATTCAGACTGGTCTCCAAGGATCCCACAGAGAAATCATCCGCAGGGCAGAAGGGCGTCGGCAGCATCATATCCAGTCCGCAACTCCACCCAGCCAGTCACAATCATCAGCCTCAGGTGTTTGACAATCAGGCTCACTACCTTTCTTTACCAGAAGAGGGAGTTCCTCGGGCTTCAGTAATGAAGGGGAAAATGAACTCACAACAGCAGTGTCTCCCTGATCTCCTCTGACATGGCAGCGTCTCCATGATCTCCTCTGTCATGGCAGTGTCTCCCTGATCTCCTCTGACATGGCAGTGTCTCCCTGATCTCCTCTGTCATGGCAGTGTCTCCCTGATCTCCTCTGACATGGCAGTGTCTCCCTGATCTCCTCTGTCATGGCAAAGTCTCCCTGATCTCCTCTGTCATGGCAAAGTCTCCCTGATCTCCTGTCATGGCAAAGTCTCCCTGATCTCCTCTGCCATGGCAAAGTCTCCCTGATCTCCTCTGCCATGGCAAAGTCTCCCTGATCTCCTCTGACATGGCAAAGTCTCCCTGATCTCCTCTGACATGGCAGATTCCCCCTGATCGCCTCTGACATGGCAAAGTCTCCCTGATCTCCTCTGTCATGGCAAAGTCTCCCTGATCTCCTCTGTCATGGCAAAGTCTCCCTGATCGCCTCTGACATGGCAAAGTCTCCCTGATCTCCTCTGTCATGGCAAAGTCTCCCTGATCTCCTCTGTCATGGCAAAGTCTCCCTGATCTCCTCCGACATGGCAGAGTCCCCCTGATCTCCTCCAACTTGGCAGTGTCTCCCTGATCTCCTCCTCCGACTTGGCAAAGTCTCCCTGATCTCCTCCGACATGGTACCCCGCTCAAATGTCCACTTGTTATGCAAAGTTCATGGATTTAAACACAATAGTTGAATGGTTTTTCAAAAAAATTTTTTTTTTTTTATTTTTAAACATATAATTTTTATCTCATAAACCATAATTTAAGTCTCAATCAGACACCATGTTGCACATATGAGTGAGGTCTCTGTTTTTCAAGGACAGAACATGTACTCATTATAGTCTATGGGGCTGTCCATGATTTCTTTTTTTTCAGTGGCAATGTGTCCGTGCAAAAATCCCGGAGACATTTCCGTTTTTATTACGGACAAAAATTACCAATTCAAGTCTACGGGTCTGTGAAAATCAAGAACAACACACTCAGAGTAGTGAGTGGTGACTGTAATCGCTCCCTGCATTGCCCCGATGACAGGAATCGATTGGCTGCAGGGAGAAGAGAATTTCATTTTCTCCTTGTAGCCACTGCTTTACTAAGTCTGCCAGACAGGAACCAGGGCTAAACTTGCAGGTGAACAGTGTTTCTCCACATGATAAGTTCCCGTTAATGTTAAACTTCTTGCAGCCTAATATATACAGCGGGCGAAATAAGTATTAAACACGTGACCAATTTTCTAAGTAAATATATTTCTAAAGGTGCTATTGACATGAAATTCTCACCAGATATTAGTAACAACCCATCCAGTCCAAATAGGCAAAGAAATCAAATCATAGATGTCCATAAATAAAGTTTTGTGCAATAATGAGAAATGATACCGGGAAAAAGTATTTCAACCGCTTACTGCATTTTATTTAAGACACCACTCCAGTGTTTTATTTATTGCAGTGATTCATGGAGCTGCACAGATGTCACTTTTCAATACTAATCTATGAGATGCTTGTTCTTACTCTCATAGACGTGCACTGATGGCTTGTGACGTAGCATCTGACCAGTCAGAAGCTGTGCTCATAAGATGGGTGAAGACGCCGGAGGGCGCATATATAACCAGGGGCATGGAGTTCACATTTAAAGCACCACTCCAGCGCTGAAAAAAACGCTGCTGGAGTGGTGCTTTAATACTTCATACAAAAGACTTGATGACGACAGCTTCACTCTTCAAATCCTGAAGGTCCCGTGGACTCATATGAATTCTGAGCTTTAGTTCCTTTCATAATTTTTGGGATTCAGGTCAGGTGATTGGCTGGGCCATTCCAGCAGCTTTATTTCTTTCTCTGAAACCAATTGAGAGTTTCCTTGGCTGTGTGTTTGGGATTATTGCCTTGCAAAAATGGTCTCCCTTGTTTTATCTTCATCATCCTGGTGGATGGCAGCAGATTTTTATTAAGAATGTCTAGGTACATTTGTTCATTCATCCTTCCTTCAATTACACGACGTTTGCCAGTGCCATATGCTTAAAAAATAGCCCCACACCATGATGTTCCCACCTCCAAACTTCACTGTTGGTATGGTGTTTTTGGGGTGACATGCAGTGCCTTTTGGCCTCCAAACATGGTGTGTATTATGGCATCCAAAGAGTCTGATTTTGGTCTCATCTGACCAGACTATATTCTCCTAGTATTTCACAGGCTTGTCTAAATGTTGTTGAGCAAACCTTAAACACGATTGAACATGATTTTTGTTCTACAATGGAGTGTTGCATGGGGACCGTGCAAACAGGCCATGGAGGTTGAGTGCATTATAGTTTTCTTTGAAAAAACATTGTACCTGCTCATTGCAGGTAGCTCTCCACAGGTGGTCTTCGATAACTCTTCTAATAATTATTTTCACTCCTCTGTCATCTGAAATCTTGCTGGGAACACCCAGTCATGGCCGGTTTATGGTGAAATGATGTTCTTTCCACTTCCGGATTATGGCCCCAACAGTGCTCACTGGAACCTTCAGTAGTTTAGAAATTCTTCCGTAGCCAATGCCTTCAGTATGTTTTGCAACAAAAAGATTGTGAAGGTCTTGAGACAGCTCACTGGTTTTACCCATCATAAGATGTTTCTTGTGTAGCATCTTGGTCTATGATTAGGTCTCATTACCATCAGTTGAACCAGCTGTCGTTATTTTTCACTATGTGGCGGGATTGCTTTCTAATTACTGATAGATGTCAGCCGGTGTCGTGACTTTCCATGGATTTTTGCACCCCTCTTTCGTCAGGTGTTCAATACTTTTTCCCTGTGCCATTTCTCATTATTACGCATAATTTATGAACATCTATGGTTTGATTTCATTATCTGTGTTCA
This sequence comes from Dendrobates tinctorius, assembly GCF_039654945.1. Lineage (NCBI taxonomy): Eukaryota > Metazoa > Chordata > Amphibia > Anura > Dendrobatidae > Dendrobates > Dendrobates tinctorius. The sequence continues at coordinate 46,728,408 of NW_027361698.1, forward strand.
TTGGGTTAGTTATTACCGACATCTGGTGAGAATTTTATGTCAATAGCACCTTTAGAAATATATTTACTAAGACTATTGGCGACGTGTTCAATACTTATTTCACCCACAGAATAAAAATTGCATATCTGTCTACCTACTGTGGTGAGAACAATCAGCGCCCCCCAAAAATGTATTTGGTCAGTGCTGAGCGAGTAAACTATTTGCCTTTTCGTTTCAATATGAGGCATTGCAAAGTCACATACCTAAGACTGAGACATGGGGCATGGAAGGAGAAAGAAAAGAGTGCAGAGAGGTCTCCAATCACATCCACTCCGACACGTGAAATCTCACAGATATATAGCCAACCGGGAGCTAATCTTACAGTCCTGGAGACATGGCATAAAACAACTATAAGGTAATCACTACCTTAGCAGAGAGGGTCTATTGTTTTAATGAACACTGAATTATACCTTAAATTGAATAAAATTATGGTACATGAGTCTAATAATTATAAAAAAAACTAACAATTGATCCTGCATAACTTTATTGTGTGGTGGTAGAGTATGTGTCTAGGTATTATTACTCAAAGGAATAGGATGATTTACGCTGTTCTTGTCTGTGTTTCTTTCCAAGACCAAATTCCATTCACTAATGCAACCTGCTGCATTAAAAGAATTTTTCAATAACGAATTTGTAAAAGGAACAGTGAGTGCGACCTCTTTCCTCCTACTTTCCATGCATTCACAGTCTGAAGTTTTTGGTACTCATCCAGCGTTCTCTTCATCAGGCTTCTTCTCTTTTTCCTAAGTAAAAGGACTAGCAGAGTGGTTGGAAACCAGATAGTGCCGCGAAGCACCACCATGCATGAGTTGATGACATTTTTCTCTCTATAGAAGACTTATCACTTGCGCAAAAAAATTGAGTTAAAGATCTTGTAAAAAATCCCTGAGATGCCCTGATTCTGCTGCTCTTTTTTGGTTTTTATCTGCAATGAACCGACGCAGCACATTCACATTTCTGTCTTCTGGAGCACAGTATGTGATATCTCTGCTTGTAGTCCAACTGGGCTTTTCTTCACAATCTTCTCTGAAGGCAACTACGCTGACTCTTCCCTCTCAATCACAGCTCTTTTCAAACAAAGATTTCACATTCATCTCTCCAAAAGCAACAACTGTGAATATCTGTGCAAAGGAGTGACGCAGTGCAAAATAGAAAAAAAGCTTCAGAATCAGAGGAGATCAGGGATTTATACCAAGTATTTAACTCAAGTGACAGGCACTCCTAAAAGTGAAATGAGGAGCAAACTAAGGGCCCCGTCACACATAGCGACTCACCAGCAATCCCGACAACGATATCACCTTGTCAGGATCGCTGGTGAGTCACAACATGATCACTGGTGAGCTGTCAAACAGGCAGCTTCACCAGCGATCAGCACCAGCGACGCCAAGGGGCGTGCGTCACTTAGAAACCCGATGTGTACCTTGGTTACCAGCTCCCTGCATCAGCGCGCTGGTAACTAAGGTACACATCGGGTGTCTAAGCACCGCCCAGTGCTTAGAAACCCTGCGTTTACCTTAGTTACCAGCGGCAGCTCGCTGGTCTCCCGCCTGTCACACGCAGCGATGCGTGCTGGCCAGCGGGAGACCAGCGATCAAAAAAATGTCCTGGCCATTCCAGGACGATCAGCGATACCGGCAGGGGGGCCACTCGCTGATAAGTGTCACACACAGCGATCTCGCTGGTGAGATCGCAGTTGCGTCACAAAACTCATGACTCAGCAGCGATCTCGCTAGCGAGATCGCTATGTGTGACGGGGGCTTAAGAGTCAAAATAGCCATCAGTATTGTGTGAAGAACATTCACAGAAAAGAAAAAAAAATAAACACAAATAAATGAAATGATAGTAAAATAAGTTTCCCACTTATTCACAGTGGCCAATGGGAACTCATACATTAACAACAGGTGTCCAGGACTATTTGATTTCTTTTACAACGGGCCTAGCTAAGAATGGACCTAAGAATTAATAGGCAGCTGGTTCAGAGTGGTCACAGACCGCTCTTGCCGGCGATTCTGCCGCTTCCACCGATATCATGTCGACAGAGCAGGATCTTCTCTTCCGATCTACTCTGCTGATGGGGCGTGATTGGAGATGCCCAACTGTGGGAAGACAGCTATCAAGCAGCATGATGTCGGCAGTCATGCCCCGTTGACAGAGCAGAGCGGAAGAGACAGAATTGCTTTGTTGAAGAGAAGCAGTAGAATCACCGGCAGGAGCGGTCTGTGACCGCTCTGTACCTGCAGAGATCTGCGCTGGGCAGAACAGGCAGATAGGTAGTAACTACTGTACCTGCCTGTTAGTTCTTAGGCACTTGGTAAAAAAAAAAAAAAAAAAAAATCAAATAGTCCCTGATAAGCTCTTTAACATTCTTGCAATGTGGCTTTTATTCCTTGTAGTGAGCAAATCAGGAGTGTGTTACAATCACAATATTGTAGAGGATCTACTGCAATGACAGGGAAACATATACATTAAGGAAATGTATAAATATAACCAATGCCAAAGAATGATAGTATAATTCCTACAAATACACCCCACCTCATTATCACTATGTCTTTGCAGACTCTTGTAATAATCAAACTCCGCATCACACTAGGTGTTTCAATCTGCAAGTGTGGTCTGAAAGTGACTGCACTCCGATCATGACCTGATGGCAATACGGAGGGCCTCTGACAACTGACACATGGTGTGAACAGGGCAAGGGATTTTAAACTAATGTACAGGTAGTTCATCACAGGACTATAGGGGGATGTCTACCCCTACTATATGAACATAGTCTTAAACCTAAAGAGCATTTCATTCCTAAAATAAAGCATATGAAGTCTATTCAGCTATTTCTGAGTTATTTTGGACTAGAAATGATGGGATTCCAAAATGGAACAAATACAGTGATCCTGAAAAATGCTGTGATACATCTACTAACTCTGCCCTCCGAGTGTGCTAAGATACTTGTCTAGGTATAGCATATTAATCCAGGAAATTCTTAGTTTTAGGGCATGTTCACACATGACAAACCGCAGTGGATTCTGTTGCAGATTTTGTTACAGATCTCCCAGAAAAACCTTAAAGGGAATCTGTCACCCATTTTTAATGATATCTTGTAAATATATCACTCAATTGTGCCTCCCATAAGGATTCTATTAGGACTTTTGATTCCCCCCGACCCCGCACCGTTGATGCATAAATACCTTTTTTATCTTGGTGGAGGTGTATGGAAATTGCCGCGGTCCGGTCCGATGGGGGGGGCTTATTCACCTTCTTCCACCCTCCTCGGCTTGCTGAACGTAATCTTCATCTGTGAATATCACAGATGCCGTAGTTTTCGCGCTTGAGCATTGAAAAGGCCACCGGCTCTTGCGCAGTATGCTTTGCCCAACTGCGGGCAAAGCATATAATCGGTACTGCGCATGCACCAGTATTTTTCAGCGCGGCCTATGCCCCGGAAGTCTTCACATGCAGGACACACTATGGAGAACGTCAGTGACACCTTGGCCTGGTGAGCAAGAGCTTCAAAGTATGGGCAGATGGTTCTATGTATCAAGCTGGACATCCCCTTTTACCGTAAATGGAGGATAGGGATGGAAGAAAACAAGCTATTTAAAGGGAACCTGTCACTAGAATAAATGCTATTAACCTACAGATATGGGGTTAATTTGCAGGTTAATAGCGTTATTAACCTGTTCACACGTAGCTGAACAATGCGGGGAGAAAATGAACTTTATACTCAGAGTGGGGACTGAAACCGGAACGCTGCCGATGAGATTAGAGAGCGACAGCTGTAATTGCGCCGGTTGCAATGACTGACACCTGCTCTGCATTAGGACTGGCTGTTAGTCAGGGTCTACTGTTTGCCGTAGACGATTTTCTGTACAAAAAAATGCTAAGGGAAAAAACGCTGTGCTCATGCTCTGTGTGAACATGGTTTTACTGATCAGGCAATAGCGCTAAAATCGCCTGTGTATCTGGTGGAAGAGTGCATTCATTTCTGTAAAGAGACAAATAGGCGATTCACTCCACTTTTTTTTGCTTGGTTTAATATGTAATCGTTATTCAGCAAGGAAATGTAAAAAGATTTTCCTATAACTAGGTAGTGTGTACATCTGAAGAATCCAAGTTAAAGGATTTTGCTAAATTCTCAATAGTTGACCTCGATCTTTTGTTTTAACTGTAATGAAGTAACTGAAGGGCGACAATGTGAAAGCAGCTTTTATGCAAGACGTGCGAGAACATGTAATAGCAGCCTGTCAGAGACCGATAACAGGACAATTACAGGCATTGGCAGACTGACTTGTTCTGTGATGGGTTAAAACTAAAATCAAAGCTGAAGTTTCGTTTTATCCATTTTTGTTGCTGTAAGATACGTTTTTGTAATTGGGATGGGCTGTCATGAAACCAGACTGTTCCCAACGGGTGCAAGATAAGGGAACCAGGGGTGTAGAATATGCCATTATATTACTTTCTATGCTATTTGGATACGGACATATATGTAGTTTCCGGTTTTCTTGCAATATTATTGGTTTATAAAGTGAAGTATTACCATGATGCTATTGGTAGTTGAGAACTTTGCATAATTAAGCAAAAGATTACAAAAAAAGTGACTAAAATAAAGGGGACTAGTGATCTGTCTCGATCCTCCCGTACAGAGACCCCCGTCTCCGTGTGGTCATTTGAGTTGCTAGTAACACTCTGTGGAATAATTTGGACATCACTGGCTCAACCGTGAAGGGTTAATTTAGCCCTCCCTAAATAGCTACCTTGACAGTTCCTGCCATGTCAGATCAGCAAGAATTTCTGCAGACTACTAGGTTAGGTTTACGAAGGCCCTATAGAATTCCCTACCTTGAATGAATTAGAGGTGCACAGCCACGACCTTCGCTCCATTCATCACCTATGGGACTGCACTTGGCTTTCTCTGACAGTCCCACAGATTATGGATAGGGAATAACCCTTTAAATTCACACTGCCCTATCATTCTCTCCCTGACATTATCTGTATAAGCCGGGAGGCCTCTATAGAAATTGGATGCTCATTAAAAGAGCCCAGATAAAAACTGTCTGCTTGGATGATTAACATAATAGGCCTATAGGCCCCGTTACACATAACGATGTCCCAGCGATCCCAACAACGATCCGACATGGATGGGATCGGTGGGACATAGTTAGACAGACTCACCAGCGATCAGGATCAGCGAGCAAGCTGGTATCCAGGGTAAACAGCGGGTATCCAAGAGCCGCGCGGCTCTTAGATACCTGATGTTTACCCAAGATACAAGTGTGCAGCGTCGCTGATCACTGGTCTCTCGCTGCCACACGCAGCGATGCGTGCTGGCCAGCGGGAGACCAACAATCAAAAAATGGCCCAGGACGATCCTGCACGATCAGCGATACCCGGCGGGGGGGCCGGTTGCTGATGGATGTCACACACAGCGAGATTGCTGGAGAGATCGCTGATGCGTCACAAAATCAGCAATCTCGCTAGCGATCTCGCTGTGTGTGACAGGGCCCCAAGTCTAGTTTTTTTTACTACTTTCTTTTGCAGGTTTATATATTTTATTGAATATGCCCACAAAGAAAAAAAACAATCAAGCTAACATCCTTTTTACATCTAAGCTTGAAAAAGTTGCCTGTCTAATTATTACAATAGCAGGAGGCGATGAAATACAAATTTAAGTAAGTAAAAATTGGAATTAAAGGGGTTGTTCCACTATCAAAGTACATGTTATTCAATTCAAAGCACAGGTGAATAAACTATTGACATGGCAGGGACTCTAAACTGCTTGCTTGTGAGGGAACACATTTCCCTGCCTGTTTTATAACAGGAACAAGAGGCACCATCCATGTAAGCTAATCATACATAAAGTCAGTGATATAAGTGCTAAGGCAGCTCCGGGATCGGACTTCACTGACTCTATTTATGATGCAGTCAGAGAGGTGGTAACATGGAAGAAACACATGATCCTGTGATACAACAGGCAGGGAAATGTGGTCACTCACAAACAAGCAGTTGAGAGTCCCTGATATGTCACCAGTATATTCAACTATGATTTCTCCCTTGGCCAGAAGCTGCGCATGCGCTACCACTAACTGTAGCAGCTCTACGTAGACGAACGCAGAAAATAAAATATGTAGCAGGAGCACATTTATAAGATTATCTCCACACAGGAACAATTTTAACACATTAAATTGAAGAACTTCTTAATATTCCAAGATCTATTGATCAAAATGTACTTTGTTTAAGAAACAAGAACAGTAAATATGATATGAAAATCGCAACATGGTAAATAGCCAAGAGACGGGTGACTTATTACAGAATAACTGTAGATAGCTATATTACATGAGGTGCACATATAACACAGTGGATGTTCTTTGCATGTGGAAATAATTACAGATACATACACAAACTGATCATCACATGAAATGGGCCATAAGATGGGTTATTGGTAAATGGGCGCTAGCTGTTATAAATGGAATACATCAAGAGGTTTTTGCAACCCCATCTGAGAACAGCATGACATAGATATAGAGACCCAGATTACAGCAATGTCTCTCTTACTGAGATGCTTGGTATGATAAAATTACTGTTTTATCTACAGCACATATAGCATACATCTCTGAATGCAGAGCTCCGTATAACCCTATCCACATGACCACATCACTGATTGGCAGATTTCTCTCTACACTCTGCATGGGCAGAAATCTGCCAATCAGTGGTGGGGGCAGGATTAGACAAGGCTCATGAATAGGCTTGACTACACTGCAGCAGGTTTAACTAGTCTTGTAATGATAATCTCTTACTGATAAACCAGTGATTTCTTCAAAACTACACTAAGCAGTCCAGTAAGTGATACATTGCTGGAATCAGGATCTCTGTCTCTACATTATGCTGCTCTCAGATCAGGTGCAAAGAGAAGCTGAATCCAATGATGCATCACTTAGTTCTGACATAATCAGAGATTTTAAATTTAACAATACAGCAGAGAAGAAAAGCTAACCCCCCCCCCCACACACACACACACACACACACACACACACACACACACACACCAGGCTCTGTATATACAATGTCTGTATACAGTGAGCTGCCTATCACAGTAAGGGGCGTGTTGGACTCACATGACCGGCCAGTCACAACAATGACAAGATACTTGTTCTAAAACAATCATTGTAAGGAAACAAAACCCCGGAGCTTGATAAGAGAGGTATCACTGAAATCTGTGTTTTAACCCCTACCTCATGCTGTCTTCAGATTACGCAGCAAAAATCTGCTGACAAATTCTCTTTTAAGCTTGTCTCGTCAACTATAGTTTTGTAAATACTGAGCAACTACTGATGTACATATACGGAAGACTTACAGAATACGATTTATACTCACTGATGTCTCACTGACCTAAATGGCTTAGACTTAGAGCAATTTATTCCCGTGAGAACAACTAGTAATAAAAACCAAACATTGACAGATAGAGGAGGCCACTAAGAAGTAAAGTCCAGATTGTTGTCACTCTGTAACTCTTATGACACATACAGCTCCACGCTACTCTGCTCTTATACCAAATGTTAAGGCTATAACAAAGTTTTGCGGAAATGTATGTGCAGATCTACAGGAAGTTAATCTTCAGGGACAATTGTGACTCATCCATGAGTAAATAGAGTTCTTAGTAGAGATGAGCAAACTTGCGTGGAAAACATTTGTCAATCTCAAATTCGGCACGAAAGCTGCACATTCACATTCGTATTTGGATTTCCCAGCTTTTTTTCCTAAAAATCGGCAAAAGACGGCCAAAGTTCGATAAATGACCGAGCTCACTAAGGGCTCTTTCAGAAGTCAATTTTCCAATAGCAGCATGGGGTGCAAAACGTCCCGCACAGGTGCACACTGATGACACACGGATGACATCCCAGTGTAACTGCGGTGACCTTGGTGAGATCACCGCTAGGAGGCGTAATCGTAAGTAGGCGAATTGCATACATGCGGTCACGTGATGACCTGACTGTAACCGGCCTCGTCAATGCAAGTGTATTGAGAGAAGCCAGATACAGTCTAGTCAGAATGTGGCCAGAAGTATGCAAATCACATACTTGTGGTCACATGACTGCTGCCACCTACATGAAGGATCTTTACAGTGCGCACGATGTGAGGATTCACAATCTGCAGTCACATACAGTGTCTGCAGACTTGTATTTTTACCCTGTAAACTTATAAAAGTTATCTTTGTTCTGCTCTTATTGACAATGGTATTTTTAAAGGGAACCTGTCACCCCCCCAGGCGTTTTTAAAAAGAGCCACCTTGTGCAGCACTAATGCTGCAATCTGTCAAGGTGGCTCTTTTATTTGGCGTCCTTTCCACTTCTGAAAGAATCGTTTTCATAACGGGTCTTTCCCCCCGGACACAGACGCCTCACATCCATCAGTCATTTCCTTCTTTCCTCTTGACACCGCCTCCTCAGCGTTCATTTATTTTCCTGGCACCTGCGCTGTAATCTTTTTTTCTTGGGCATGCAGTTAGCGCACTGACATCACATGATGTCTTCCTTATCGTGCCTGGGTGGACGCGTGGCCTGAGATCCCGCCCCGCAGTCTCTTCTGATTTATTCACACTGCGGGGCTGGGAATCTTGGGCATGCGCAGTAGATTCCTTGCTGAAGCCCCCTTCAGCAAGAAACTAGCCAAACAAACCACACATCCTCGATTTGATCACAAAATAAAGTTTAAACATTAATTTTCATAAACTTGCAGTAAGGAAAAATGACCTGCAGGTGGCACCAGAGTACCCCAAAGCACACTACCACAAAGCTGCTTACAGACATCACAAACAAATCCAAACATTTGCCTTGGGGTCTTTCCAGCTTGCTCAAGTGCTTGCCTATTTCAGGCATATTGGAGGATTGCACACTTCACTTCAGGTGAGTCACATATGCAAACACATTTGTATACATGCACTGCTTTTTCGGTGATTACTTCGCCCCACCCACACAAATGGTGAGTCATATACAAACAAATTTGTAAACATGCATCTCATGAAATACATTTACATTTGACCAGCTTGCTTTTTCTGAAATTGCCTGTGCCCCCGACGACAAATGTGTGAAAATTTTGCACGGGCCAAGCTAGTTACATTGGAATTACTAAGATAATTCTTCCCCACTATCCCGTAGAATGTAAGTCCGCAAGGACAGGGTCCTCTCCCCTCTGTACCAGTCTGTTATCGTAAATTTGTTTACTGTTAACGATATCTATAACTTTGTATGTAACCCCCCTTCTCATGTACAGCACCATGGAATTAATGGCGCTATATAAATAAATAATAATAATAATATCTAGGACATTACATTCTGACACTAAATCAAAGAAAACAGATGAAAAGGGAAAACCTGTGTAAGGCAACCAGCTCCATTCAGGGACAATTAGGGTAAGGGAAAATTATAGTTGTAAAGCCATGTAGAGGAAACCAACACGTACAATCAAGATTTAAAATTAGAAAAAAGAAAAAAAAAAATATATAAAAACAAGATCGGCAGATCTAAAGGAAAAATGAAGAACACTGGAAAAGGGTATGATAAAGTCGCAGGGACTTCAATTTCAGTGATCTGTCACTGCTTGCTTCAGTTTTGATACAATTCTGTTCACTGTGCATAGGCAAAAAGCTGCCAATCAGCGAATGAAGCGGGTTTATTCAGAACTCATGAATATGGAGGACTACATGGCAGCAGGTCTACTAGTCCTCTAGTTATAATCTCCTGCTCATAAACAGTGATTTTATTGAACCTACAACAATAACCCTGTAAGGCTGGGTTCACATTACGTTTAGGCAGTCTGTTTGATGGACTGCGTTGCACCGCGGCATAACGCAGTCCGTTAACGCTGCCATTGCCCTCCATTGTCGGGCGCATCGCGACACATGCCGTAAAGAGGCACTGGTTCGCGATGTGCCATCATTCTATGACGGAGCCTCGGACTTGGGCTGCAGCATCTGAGGCTCCGTCACCGCTAGCACAGATAACGCATCTGCGCTAGAGGTACAGCATTAACGCGATCGCGTTATGCTATAGCTTTAACGCAGACCGTCTAACGCTATGCGTTGAACGGTCTGCATAACGCAATATGAAAAAACACACATATAAAAAGCGGGCTGAAAAAAAGATCCACTAAGGGTGCTGATTCAGTGCCCGACACACATCCATTTGCATATGGGGAGAAAGCTGTATATGGAATTTTATATCTATATTTTGGAATAAAAAGTTATTATCCTGGAAGCTGGAACTTTTTTTTTTTTCCTACAATAACGCAATGTGAACCTGGCCTAATACATCACTGGAATCAGAGTCTCTGTCTCTACATTGTGCTGCTCTCAGATTAGGTGGAAAAACCTGGCCTCAGATTCCCTCTAAGTATCTAAAGCCCTTCTTTTTGATTACGGCAGGAGTCAGAAACTCAACAATCAATTGATTGTCACGTTTACGGATTGGCCAGGATTGGTTTCAATTTAACCCTTTTTGTTGTCAGTGACGTCTGGACAGCCCACACCTCTGGTATACAAAACAATGTTCACACTTTTGACATGTACAAAAAAATTCCTAAATTCTGAAATAATAATAATAATAATAATCAAAAAAAATTCAAAAATTGACATGTGGCACTTAATCAAAACGCCAATCAGCACCTTGACACAAAATCACAATAAGGCATCTGTGTGAGCAAAGTATTTATTTTCCCATTTATGAAGCCATAAATTCATATATGTCAATAAAAGCCGGACCCAAACAGAAAATTAAGTGTATAAAACCTCCCAAAAATTAAAGTTGTAGATGTGTCTTCCAGGAGATTGCCAGGGGCGCCATGCCACATGTGACAGCAAGATCCAGACACAGGAAAATTCATTTTAATTATTCCGACTGAAATTGTTAAGAAATCAGTCAATGTGGAGTCCAACGACTGGACCACTTTATAACATGTGAACAGCGCAAGATTGACTATGCAGGACTAAGCGGGACCAAACGGTATAGCAATGGATGGAATACTACGATGAGACAATGGCACCAATGGCAGGTTACTTACATCTCATTTTCCTTTACAATGCTTTCTAGCTTTAATCTCATTTCGGCCATCTCAGTCTTTTCAAAAGCATAAAAGAAAAAAAGTGTAAAAGGACAGAAAAAAAAAAAAATCAACAAAAATGAATATCATGAGGGTGATTCAAAGCTTTACACGGCCTTTCATGTATCTTCAGTTAGATGAGGGCAGAGATATAGATAAATCAACTGATAGACAGACAGACATGGATGGAGAGATATACAGGAGGATGATAGATAGATAGATAAATGATGGATAGATAGATAATAGATGATAAATAATAGATGACAGATGGATAGATAAAATAGATAGACAATAAATAGATGATAGATAGATGAAAAATGATGGATAGACAGATATGAGAGATAGATAGATATTGGATAGATAATAGATAGATGAGAGATAATATATAGATAGATATGAGATAGATAGAAAGATGAGATAGATATTACAGTAGATAGATAATATAGATAGATAAATATAGATAGATATGAGATAAATAGATGGATAATATAGATAAATAGATAAGACAGATACAGTAGATAGATAATATAGATAGATATGAGATAAATAAATAGATATGGGATGGATAGATAGATATGGGATAGATAGATAGTAGATAGATAATATAGATAGATACCTGATATATATGGAGTTGGTTACTCATTTCCTCACTGTATTTGCCAAATTCTCCAATTAGAAAATCTGCGTTTCTAAAGGAAGAAAGTTTTGCATAATATAAAGAGAGGTTACAGCCTACACATTGGATAGATCTTAGTGTGACCTGTGACGTACATAGCGCCTGTTCTCTTGGCAGACTTATTATGTAAGCTATGCCACTTTGCCTAAATGGTCACTCCAATGTAGTCATGAGAAACTCCGGTGTCCTACAAATCACCTATGTAGCGGTGGAAGTGGTAGAAAGCAGATTACCTTTTCTCAGCGTGACTGGACGAGGCAGCCTCAGGATTTCTTACATTGCCGGGAGTCTATAAAAATACAATAATGGATGTTATTAGGAAGCAGTGCGCTTTACATGTTGTTTCCCTCAGCCCTACCACATGAACATCTCCTCCAAGCTCAGGTCATTTTCTAGCCACATTAGTCCACACTATACGCAGTATAGCCATGCCACTATTACAGGCCATACACCTTCAACGTCCCACTCTTGCCCCCTACAGGTGCATGGGGATATGTAGGCTGCTTATGATGCTGCTTTCCGAGAGCTTCTGGGAGGCTTCTGCAGTTTGCAGATTTACCAACTCTTCCTGGAGAGTTGACAAATGTACTCATGGATAGCTCCATCCATTTCTATTGGTAAAGGTAAAAAAAAAAAAAAGATTATCACTTCGATCTTTATGTTAACCAATCTGTTGGGGACACGAGTTTGTGGCAATCAATAGTATATAGGTATCACAGGCTTTCCTCCTGCACGTGTCATCAAAGGTTTCCTCACAGACTGCAGAGCGCTCCTCTGATGAGGGAGGAGCAGGTGACCAGAAATGTCCATCAGCCTCCTCCCAAGGGCAGTGCTATTCCAGTGACGGAGACTTGTGGGCAGGTCTGGTTCCATGGTGCCCCACCAGTGGCGAGCAGGAGCGTTGGGCAGTCTCCCAGAGAATTATTTTTACCCCTTCTAGACCTCGGGGTTTAAAACACAATGTTGTATTAATTTCCACAGCCATTATTCCATGAGGTTTCCAGTGTAATGATGCACCATGATGGCTCCTTCCAGACACCACTGCGAGGAGCTCAGGAGTCCACTGAAGACGGATTTATTTGTGAAGCAATTATATCTACAATAAGCTGAACACACAATCCTATCATTGAACATTTGCTCTGTCTGTAGGGAAGCTGAAGATTTGTAGCTCTACATTACAAAAACTTGAGTGCCAGTTCTTATATAGATAGATTACAAAAATAAATGAAGACCTAAAAACTAAATGATATCATAGTTGGACAGGAGCCCGTCGTTGTGTGGATGTTCTTTCGGGATTTTTTTTTCCATTTGATGAGCCCTTAGAGTACTTTTGGCAGTCCACATACTCCTGGGAAAATTCACCGTTCCAATTCGTTTCCATATGGTGATAATGAGTCTCACTGAGGTTTCATGGCATCCAAGAACCTCCGTTTTGTAAGCCATGCCAGACTGATCTATATAAATCTCTTAACATCTTTTTTAGAACAACTTTTTCCATTTTCAATTATCAGATTTGAAGAACATATTAAATTGTAGGGCAAGATCTCTTTAACATTTCAACACAAGCATTAACGCTTGCATGAAAAAAAAAATACACATACACACGATCATGGCCGAAAGTGTTGGCACCCTTGAACGTGTTCCAGAAAATTATTGCAATTACACGTTTAGTTATGCACAGGTTTATTTCTTTTGTGTCTATTGAAACAAAAAAAAAGGCCAATTGGAAATAATTTCACACAATAAATAACTGCAATCAATCTCTTCCTATAACCATCAACGAGCTTCTTACACCTCTCATCTGGAATTTTGGACCAGTCTTCTTTTGCAAACTTCTGCAGGTCTCTCATATTTGAAGGGTGCCTTTTCCCAATGGAAATGATAAGATCTCTCCACAGGTGTTCAATGGGATTTAGATCCAGACTCATTGCTGGCTACTTCATAAGTCTCCAGCGCATTGTTTACATCAATTTCTGTAAGCTTTCTGAAGTATGTTTGGGGTCATTTTCCTGCTGGAAGACTCATGGCATAGGACACAAACTAAATTTCTGACATTGAGCACTACATTATGACAATACCACAATACTTTGGTAATCTTCAGATTTCATGATGCCTTGAACATAGTCAAGGCACTGAGTGTTAAAGGCAGCAAAACAACCCCAAACCATATTGGAATCTCCACCATATTTGACTGTAGGTACTGTGTTCACTTCTTATTCCGTTTTTGGTAAACAGCAGAATGATGTGCTTTACCAAAAAGCTCTATCTTGGTCTCATCTGTCCAAAAGATGAT